>NC_057745.1:35228258-35320815 GCF_004010195.1 Chiloscyllium plagiosum
CTACCCTTCGCAAATCCGTGCTGGCTGTCCCTAATCAAGCAGTGTCTTTCCAGATACTCATAAATCCTATCCCTCAGTACCCTTTCCATTACTTTGCCTACCACAGAAGTAAGACTAACAGGCCTGTAATTCCCGGGGTTATCCCTATTCCCTTTTTTGAACAGGGGCACAACATTCGCTACTCTCCAGTCCCCTGGTACCACCCCCGTTGCCAGTGAAGACGAGAAGATCATTGCCAACGGTACTGCACTTTCCTCTCTTGCTTCCCACATAATCCTAGGATATATCCCGTCAGGCCCAGGGGACTTGTCTTTCCTCAAGTTGTTCAAAATGTCCAACACATCTTCCTTCCTAACAGGTATCTCTTCTAGCTTGCCAGTCCATTTCACACTCTCCTCTTCTACAATACGGTCCCTCTCGTTCGTAAATACTGAAGAGAAGTACTTGTTCAAGACCTCTCCTATCTCTTCCGCCTCAATACACAGTCTCCCACTACTGTCCTTGATCGGACCTGCCCTCGTTCTCGTCATTCTCAGGTTTCTCACATACGCATAAAATGCCTTGGGGTTATCCTTGATCCTATCCGGCAACGATTTTTCATGCCCTCTCTTAGCTCTCCTTATCCCTTTCTTCAGGTCCCTTCTGGCTATCCTGTATCCCTCCACTGCTCTGTCTGAATCCTGTTTCCTCACCTTATGTAAGCCTCCTTCTTCCTCTTTACCAGACATTCAACCTCTCTCGTCAACCAAGGCTCCCTCACACGACCATTTCTTTCCTGCCTGATAGGTACATACATATCATGGACACGTCGTATCTGCTCTTTGAAAAAGTTCCACATTTCCACCACATCCTTCCCTGTCAGCCTATGCTCCCAACGTATGCTCCTCAAATCGTGCCTTACAGCATCGTAATTTCCCTTCCCCCAATTATAAAATCTACCTTGTTGTGCGCACCTATCTCTCTCCATCACCAAGGTGAAAGTCACAGAATTGTGGTCACCATCACCAAAATGTTCACCCACTAACACGCCCACCACTTGTCCCGGTTCATTACCGAGTACCAAATCCAATATGGCCTCCGCTCTGGTTGGACAATCTACATACTGCGTTAGAAAAGCTTCCTGGACACACTGCACAAGCACCGCCGCATCCAATCTACTTGATCTAAAGAGCTTCCAATCAATATTTGGGAAGTTGAAATCGCCCTGTGGCTTCTGCACCTTTCCAAAATCTGTTTCCCCATCTGTTTCTCCACATCTCTGCTGCTATTGGGGGGCCTGTAGTAAACACCCAACAAGGTGACTGCTCCTTTCCTATTTCTGACTTCAGCCCATACTACCTCCAGAGGCAGATCCCCCTCAAACTTCCTTTCTGCAGCCGTTATACCATTTCTAATTAGCAATGCCACCCCCCCTCCTTTTTTCCCACCCTCCCTAATCTTACTGAAACATCTGTAACCAGGAACCTCCAACAACGATTCCTGTCCCTCTTCTATCCACGTTTCCGTGATGGCCACAACATCGTAGTCCCAGGTACCGATCCACGCCTTAAGTTCACCCACCTTATTTCTGATACTCCTTGCATTGAAGTATACACACTTGAGCCCATCTCTGTGTCCGCAAGTGCTCCCTGTCAGTGCTACCTTCTCCACAGCCTCCCTACATTCTTGGACATCCTGACAAACAGCTAACCTACTTGCTGGACTACAAGTCCGGATCCCACCCCCCTGCCAAATTAGTTTAAATTCCCCCGAAGAGTGCTAGCAAACCTTGGAATAGGAAAGTGAGAATCAGAAAAATTTGAAAGATAATGCATATGTATAGGAGGAAGGAAGGAATGCAAAGCTGTCCACTGATTGATGACTTAATTGATCAATAATTGGGAGAAAATCTCACCTTTCCAGAATCAATGGGAATTAACACCAGCTTTTGTTGCATAAAAAACCAAATCACTCAATTCCCTGGAAGAGATACACACAGATTTATTTTTAAAATCAGGCTTTGTAATTATAAACTTTCAAGACAAGTTGGATAATAGGAGCACAAGCTGTGGATCAGATTGGGGGGCAAATCAGCCATGATCTGACTGCAGAATGGTGATGTGTTGAAGTTTCTCTTGCTCTTGTGCTTTGGGAGGTTGACTGTCTTATAGTCAGTGTATATGGAAATAATCCCTTAGTATTCTCTCTTGTTCAGCTCCCATCCCGCTCACCACCCACAGGTTCTAGTGTGTTTCAGTAAGATCACTTTTGATTCTTCTAAAGGACCCAGTGGATACAAATTCAGCCTGTCAAACCTTTATTCATGCCACAACTGAATCTTCTCTGAGCAGCGGTTAATGGAGATATAGACAAAGTTAAAGACAAAAAATAACTGCAGGTGCTGGAATCCAAAGTAGACAAATAGGAAGCTGAAAGAGCACAGCAAGCCAGATGGCATCAGGAGGTGGAGAAGTTAATGTTTCAGGTATAACCCTTCTTCAGGTCTAGATGAAGTTAGGAGGAGCTACCTCATAGTCCCTTATAGTTCTCCAGCCCCACACAGACTGGTTCTACCTGCTTCCCAAGATCCACAGACCTAACTGCCCAAGTTGACTCATGATCTCCACATGGTGCGGCCCCACTGAACGCATTTCTTCCTACCTTGACTCCACTCTTTCTCCCCCCTCCCGGGTTCAGGCACTTCCCACCTACATCCGGGACACACACCATGCTGACCACCTCTTTGAAAACTTTCAATACCCCATTCCCCAGCACTTCATGATCATTGTGAATGTGCAGTCCATATAAATGTCCATGCTCCATGATGACGGCTTGCAGGCCTTCAGTGTCTTCCTCTCCAACAGACCCATCCGTCCCCTCCCACCAATACCCTCCTGTGCCTCGCTGAATTAGTCCTTACCCTAATAACTTTTCCTTCAATTCTTCCCACTTTCTCCAAATCCAGAGGGTGGCCATGGGCACTTGCATGGGCCCTGTCTGTCTTTGTCAGTCATGTTGAACAGTCCCTCCTCAGGAAGTAAACCAGTACTGTTCCAACTTTTCTGCCATTATATGGATGACTGCATCAGTGCTGCATCTGCACCTGGGCTGAACTAGAGCAGTTCATCAACTTTGCCAACAATTTCCACTCCACCCTCAAATTCATTTGGTGTATCTTGGACACCTTCCTCCCCTTTCTTGATCTCCCCATTTCCATCCCTGGCCATGGTTTATGGACTGACATTTACTATAAACCCACAGATACCCATAGTGACCTGGACTACACATCCTCCCACCCTGTATCCTGCAAAATCTCCATTCCATTTCCCCAATTCCCCCGTTTCAGTCTCATCTGCTCTGATGAAGAGATGTTCCACTCCCAAGCATTTCAAATGTCGTCCAATTTCAAACAACATTTTTCTCACCCCCCCCCCCCCCCCCCCCCCCCCCCCCCCACCCCCCCACTAACTCGAAATAAGGCACTTTTTGTTTTGTTGGTGTTGCTGTACATAGTTCGACCCCCCACCCCCATAAATTCCTCTAACCGAAAAGGATGAAACCTCTGCTCATAGACCACTTTCCTCACCTCCATCCAAAACTCAAACAGTCCTTCCAAGTGAGGCAGAAGTTCACCTCCATCTCCTCCAATTTAACTTACTGCATCTGGTGCTCCCGATGGGTGTCATTGATGTAGAGAAGACCACAATGTAGACCAGGTGACCATTTCGCTGAGCTCTTTGCGGGGGCCCAACATGGCCAGCCTGACTTTTTGGTCACCACCCATTTCAATTCCCCCTCCCAAATGTCCATTCTCGGCCTCCTCCATTGCAGTAATAAATCAGATTGTACATTTGGAAGAACAACACCTCATCTTTTGCCTGGGCAGCCTACAGCCCAGAGGACTCAACATTAAGTTCTCCAATTTCAAGTAACTTTCCTACCCATCTCTTGACTCCCTTTCCAAACCCACCTCCTCCCTTCCATTCCACCTACTGACCCTTCCTTTCGGCTACCGACCAGATTCATCCCTCCCATTGCCCACCAGGTTGTACCCACTACTTGTTTTTCACCTATCATTACCTCCCTGTTCTGCTATGCCCACCCCACTGCCCCCTCTTTATCTGCAGCTCCCCCTAACCCCATGTCTAGTCCTGAAGAAGGGTTATATCCAAAATGTTGACTTCTCGACCTCCTGATGCTGCCTGGCTTGTTGTGCTCTTCCAGCTTCCAGTTTGTCTACTGTTAGTGGAGCTATCACCCTCCATGAGTGAGGAGATGCAAGCTGTAAGCAGATTTTGTGGTGCTCTCTCGTCCCTGGCCTGTACAATCATAGCAAGATGATTTCACTTGGTGGTGGGGAAGCATCAGAAACAATGATTTGGGATAGAATGAATGGTCTTTTGAAAAATGTAGCTTTATTTAAGAAAGCCAGATGGATTTTTTGATTGAAAAATCATGTTCAATTAATTTACCAGAGGTTAATTAGGGTAACACTGTTGATGTGGTGTATATAGACCCCTAAAAGGCTTTTTATATGGTTCCACACAACAGACTTGAGGAAAGTTGAGCTTGTGGAATTAAAGGAACAGTAGCATCAGTGATACAGAATTGGCCCAGTGACAAAAACCAGAGTAATGGTCAGTTTTTTGTTTGGACTGGAGGAATTCCAAGCAGTTAATAATGGGATCCCCAGCTCTTTCTAATATATATTGATAATCTAGGGTACTTTCAAAATATAGGGAGGACAAAAAAAGCTGAGAGCACTGTGAACTGTGAGGAAGACCATGTGGAATTCCAAAAGGACAAGTTGGTGAAGTGGACGGAGAGGTGATAAAAGCTCAATACAGAGAAATATAGGTGATACACTTTGGTCAGAAGAACGTTGAAAGATAGTATAAATTAGGAGCTAGAAGTCTAAAGGGGGTGCAGGAACAGAGGGACCTGGGTGTATATGTCTGCAGATCATTTAGGTGACAGGACAGGTTGAGAGAACAGTTAAAAAGTATACAGTAAACACACAGAAACTGTTCCCCCTTATTAAATAATTGACCTCAAGAGGGCACAGGTTTTAAGTGATTTGCAAAACAAGCAAAAAATGATTTTGCTGCTGTGAGTGGTTAGATCTAGAGTGCCTAAGAGTGGAGTGGAGGCAAGGTCAATTCAAGTGTTCAAAAGGGAATTAGAATTTTTAACTTGAAAAGGAGCTGCATATAGAGTTAAGGGGAGGAGGCAAAAGAATGGTATTAGACAAGATGCTTATTGGAGGGACAGTACAGACACAAGGGGCTGAATGGCCTTTTTCTGTGCTGTCATAATTCTGAATGATACATGTAAGGGGAGTAAAAAGCCAAGGAAGTCTTATTACAACAGTGCAGCGTATTAGCAGTTAGATTACTGAGCACAGTTTTAGTCTCCTTATTCAAGGAAGGAAATACAGTACTTGGTTTGAAAGGCATTCACAGAAATTTCATTTGGCTGATTCCAGGTACGAAAAGGTTATCTCATGATGGAACATTGAACAGCTTGGGCCTACACTTATTGAAGTTTAGATGAGTGAGAGGTAATCTTATTGAAAGCCTGAAGAGTTTAACTGTGTTGGTACTGAGAGGATATTTCACCTTTAGAGAAACTTAAAGCTCAAAAAAAATAAGTAAAAAATGCTTTCTCATTTAAGACAGAGATAAGGAGGGGTTTCTTTTTTCTCAGAGAATAGTTAATCTTTTGAATTCTCTTCTGCATAGATCGTTGAATAATAAATTTAAGACTAAGTTAGAACCATTTTTCATCTACAAGACAGTCAAAGGTTACAGGTGTAGATAGGAAAGTGCGGTTCAGAACGTCAGAACTAGGAGTAGGAGGAGGCAATTCAGCCCCGAGTCTGCTAAACTGTTTAATGCTGGCTGATCTCATCTTCGCCTCAATTCCAATTTCCTGCTTACTTTCCATAACTCTTTGACTCATTACTAAGTAAAAACCTGTCCATCTACCTCCTCAAATTCTGCAGATTCAAAACCCTTTTGGAAAGGGAGTTTTCCCTCCTCTGTTTTAAATCTGCTACCCCTTATCCAAAAACTATGAAGTCTTGTTTTAGATTGCCCAACTGAAGAAACATTCTGTTCGCATCTACTTTGTCAATCCCCTTTAGCATCTTGTGTACCTCATTAGCTCTCCTCTCATCCAAACTCACTTCATAAGAAAAACCCCTCATCTCTGGAATAAATCTAATGAACGTCTTCTGAACCTCCTCAGATGATCTTACTGAATGGCAAAGCTTGAGGGCAGAATGGCCTATTCCTGCTCTTATTTCTCATGCTAACTCTCACAATTAGCCTTTTACCTATGGTAGTATTGTATCACTGAACTTTCAAAGAACGGTGCTCGCATTCTTGGTTTACCTCAACCATTGGTGAATTTCATTTGAGTCTCGCCTTTAAAGGATTATCTATGTTATTGCTGTCCAATGCCCTCCCTGTCCTCCTCCAGCCCACTACAAGTTTCTTTACTGACACACTTTGTCCTTCAGCATGGTTAGCTGATTTTGAGATTGTGCACCCCAAACCTGAACCCACACCACCCCTATAAGTGCCCAGGACTAAAGTTGTCTTCCATTCACTCCTGGACACTCCACTCCTGACCATTCTCCAGTCTGCACATCACTCTTGTTGTTTACTGTCTGTCAACCAACTTTCTTTCCATGCCTCCGGATCACACAAAACCTTCCGAGAAGAGAGAGCAGCTTTTGTTACCGTTTGTAAAAATTGTTGTCCATCTGTGAAAGTTTAAAAAGAATCAGAA
The DNA here is from genome assembly GCF_004010195.1 of Chiloscyllium plagiosum. Lineage (NCBI taxonomy): Eukaryota > Metazoa > Chordata > Chondrichthyes > Orectolobiformes > Hemiscylliidae > Chiloscyllium > Chiloscyllium plagiosum. Next base: position 35,235,033 of record NC_057745.1, read on the forward strand.
AGGCAGAACTATTCCAGAACTGACAGAAAGGTGAAGCATTCCAACAAATTATATTCACGCTTTGAAATGGGATATCAGGCCTCTTAGTATTTAAAAAGATGCATTCATGCATGGAATTGAAGATTAGAAGTGCAGTAATACATTTCTAGAATGCAGACTGCTCCCAGAATAATGTACCTGAGACAGGTCACAATGGCACAACATGCATTAGGCTGTAAAATACTGAGTACAACATCTATTTCTGTCATAACTGAAAAACAAAATTACAGAGAATCCTCCCATTTCACAGGCAGTGAGCACAAGTGGTTCCTCTAATAATAGCTCTCAGTTTCTGGTTTACATAACCCAAATCCTGTCGCTAGAGCATTGTGGAGATGGTAATAGCAGATTGAGGTTTCCCACATAAACAGATCTGCAATTACAGCGATGGCATTTTGCAGGAAAGTCCATCATCAGATACTCATATTACTGCTTGTAATTCATCTCTTGCCTCCTGTTTGGTTCTCAGACTCTCATCAGCTAATCACCATTCCACTGTTTTTCCTAATGAGACTTTGTTGTAGCTTTGCACCATGCATGCACAGAAGTTCACAAAATTACAGAATTATTACAATACAAAAGCATGCCATTCAGTCCACCATGCCAGAACTGGTGCTAGTTTGTAGTGCCAATCTCCTGCCTTTCCCCCAAATCCCTACACACCGTTACTATCCAATGGCTCCTTAAATGCCTCAGTTGAACTTACCTCCACATTTCCAGGCAGTGTGTTCCATACTCTACTGTGTGAAAAAGTTTTCTCTCCCATCACCCTTGCATTTTTGCACATCACTTTAAAAACATAGAAACATAGAAAATAGGTGCAGGAGTAGGCCATTCGGCCCTTCGAGCCTGCACCATCATTCAATAAAATCATGACTGATCATGCAATCTCAGAATCCCATTCCCACCCTCTCTCCATACCCCTTGATCCCTTTAGCCACAAGGGCCACATCCAGCTGCCTCTTGAATATATCTGGCCCCAACAGCTTCCTGTGGAAGAGAATTCCATAGGTTCACAACTGAGTCAAGAAATTTTTCCTTATCTCAGCTGTAAATGGTTTACCCCTTAACCTGGACTTCCCCAACATTGCCTGTTCAGTCCCATCAGGATTTTATGTTTCTATGAGATCCCCCTCATTCTTCTAAATGCCAGTGAATAAAAGCCCAGTTGATCCAGTCTTTCTTCCTAGGTCACTCCCACCATCTCCAGAATCACTGGACTCTCTCAATAGCCAAAATGTCCTCCCTCAGACTACGAGACCAAGACTGCACACAATACACAAGATGTGGCCTGACCAAGGCCTGTATAACTGCCTATATACTTTAAATTTATGCTTTCTCAATTTTGTTCTTTTACAAACGGAAACAGCTTCTCCCTATCTACTCTGTCCAAACTGCTCATGATTTTGAAAACCTTAATCAGATTTCCAATCAGCCGCCTTCTCTCTCGGGTAAATAGTCACAACTTCAATCTATCCTATAACTGAAATTTCTCATTCTTCCACACTCTTCAACATATTCATGTCCTTCCTACAATGCAGCAGGCACAACAGTACACAATACGCTGGCTGAGGACTTGTACATGTTCAACATTGCCTCCTTGCTCTTATACTGCGTTAGAGATAACCTCACCTCATGCTTACAATGAATCATAAAAGCACAGATGTTCTCTGCTTCAATTTTCTTCACTCCATCTCATTCACTGCCCCTGTCCACTGTCTCTGTACAGGCTGGGAGTTATCTGTTACACCACTTGTTATTCTTTATTCCTGACTTTAACCCTGGCTGGATTTGGGAGTGGATTGTGAGGATGTTTACCTGCTGCAGAAGCAATGAAACCTGTAGCTACTTTAACAGCCAGACTTCATAAACCTTACATAGAAACCAGAAGGAGTGGGCCACTTGGCCCTTCTAGCCATGGCTGATCAAAACAACACAGTATCCTTTACCAACTTTTTCTCAATACTCTTTGACCCCTTTATCTCTAAGGATTACATCTTCTTGAAAATGTTCAATGTTTTGGCTCCAGTTGCTTTCGGTGGCAGAGAATTCCACATACTCACCATTTCTTCTCAGCTCAGTCCTGAAAGGCCTAACCTATATCCTTAGAGCTGCTGCCTCTTTGCTGATAGAGGTCAGTAGGAAACACCATGAGGCCTAGAAACAAAGGGATTGGTTCCAAGGACAAATCATGTGCAGGGTTTTCCACATTTAAGGAGGGAGCCATCTGGGATACAAGTGACTTAAACTCTCCTTTATGGGTCCCGGAGAATCATAGAAATGCTATAACATGGAAGAAGGCCATTCAGCCCATCCTGATCCTACAAAAAGCACCCCACCCCATCCCTGTAATCCTCCATGGCTAACCCACCTAGCATACACATCCTCAGACATATGGGCAATTTAGAATGGTCAATCCACCTAACCTGCACATCTTTAGACTGTGCAAGGAAACCCACACGGACACAGGGAGAACATGCAAACTCTGCACAGACAGTCACCCAAGGCTGGAATCGAACCCAGTCCCTGGCGTTCTGAAGCAGCAGTGCTAACCATTGAGCTATCATGCTGAACCTGTCATGCTCCAGGCTCGAATAAGGAAAGAGAGATGGATCTTTGAATTCCTCTGTCGGCTACAATAGTTTCACTTCACAGACCTGAATTGCATTGTAGTTGGGACCCAGTAACATGGGGCACACTCTCTTAGCTCAAATCAGTCTCTGTAGCCATGGTGGAGGTAGAAGATTTGAAGCAAAAAAAAAGTGACCATGTTATTGGCTGCTTCTGGTGTGTCCCACCAGGGGCCCAGGAGAAGGCTATGCTAGAATGGACACCGATGTAGGAGACTATGCAGCTGTCATGACATGGCAGTCATGATACTGAGTGGTGGGTCTGGCTGATTAAACATTGTTTTGAGGAGCTCTGTGCCTGTATTTTGAATGTCTGTACTGACTATTGTGTAAGGGCCTTTGGACCATGGAGCAATCTTATGATGATGTCATGGAGCTTTTTCCAGGTAAATATAGAAGTCTGGGCCATGTTAGGCAGATGGATAGACAAAGGGACAGGAAGATCTTCATAATTGATTTCAGGGAATTTCAACAATGTAATAAAAAATTTAGAACTGGGTTAGGGTGGGATGCTGTTCATATGGTCAGTTCAGACTCAATTGGCTGAAAGGTCTCTATCCACACTATAGCGATTCTAAGATTATAATCTCTCATGTTACCGTGTACTATTGTTTTCAGGGTGAATGTTTAATAAAGAGAGTTGGACAAAAGCCTAAGCTTGAAGACAGTTTCTGACCTTGCCTTCTCCTTGACTAGTCAGCACAGAAATAGACCTTTTGGTCCAACGATTCTACGCCGACAAAGCTTCCCAAAGCAAATTAGTCCCATTTACCTGCATTTGGCCTCCCTCTGGGTGGCACAGTGGTTAGCACTGCTGCCTCACAGCCCCAGAGACCCGGGTTCAATTCCTGCCTTAGGCGACTGACTGTGTGGAGTTTGCCCATTCTCCCCGTGTCTGCGTGAGTTTCCTCCGATTGCTCCGGTTTCCTCCCACAGTCCAAAAATGTGCAGGTTAGGTGAATTGGCCATGCTAAATTGCCTGTAGTGTTAGGTGAAGCGGTAAATATAGGGGAATGGGTCTGGGTGGTTTGCGGGTCAGTGTGGACTTGTTGGGCCGAAGGGCCTGTTTCCACACTGTAACTAATCTAAACCATTCCTATTCATCTACCTGTCCAAATGTTGTTTAAACATCTCATTGTACCTGCATATAACCACTTCCTCTGGCAGTTCATTCTATATATAAACACTCTCTGTGAAAAAACTTGTTCCTCAGGTCCTTTTTTAAAATACTTCTCCTCTCACCTTAAAATTATGCCCCCTAGTTTTGAACTCCCCCAATCAAGGGAAAAGACTTTGACTATTCACCTTATCAATGCTCCTCATGGTTTCATAGACTGTTGTAAGATCATCCCTCAGCCTCCCATTCTCCAATGAGACAACTGATCCAATCTCTCCTTATAACTCAAGCCCTCCAGTCATGATAACAGCGTCATAGCGGTTTACAGTATGGAAACAGGCCCTTTGTCCCAGCTTTCACATACCATGCAGTTTTCACAATTTAAACTAGTCCCATTTGCCTGCATTTGGTCCATATCCCTCCATACCTATCCGAACTAAATGTTTCTTAAATGACGAAATGTGCTCATTTCCATCACTACCTCTGGCAACCTGTTCCAGACACTCACCACCCTCTGTGTGGAAAAAATTGTTCTTCTGGACCCTTTTGTGTCTCTCTCAACTTAAACCAATGCCGTCTAGTTTGAGACTCCTCTACTGTGGGGTAAAGTGGTCAGCCTCTCATGATTTTATAAACTTTTATAAGATCATCTCTCAGTCTTCTGTGCTCCAGTGGGAAAAGTCCTAGTTTATCCAACCTCTCCTTATAATTCAAACCTTCCAGTACAGTAGGGCAACCAGAACTGCACACAGTACTCCACATATGGCCTCACAGCTGCAACAAATGTCTCAACTCCTATATTCAGTGTTCTGAGTGATGAAAGCAAGCATGCTGAAAGCCTATTCACCACCCTGCCTATAGGTGACTCAATTTTCAAGGAACTATGAATTTGTACCCTTGGACCTCTTTGATCTATAACATTCCCCAGGGCCTGTCATCAACTGTGTAAGTCCTGCCCTGGTTTACTTTACTAAAATGCAACATCTTGTATTTTATCTAAATTAAACTCCATCTGCCATTCCTCAATCCACCAGCCCAGTCGATCAAGGTCTCGCTGCCTTCAGAGATAATCTTTTTCACTGTCCACTATACCACCAAACTTGCTGTCATCCAAACTTACTAACCATATTTCCTAAATTCTCATCTCCTCTTATATAAATGACAAATGACAGTGGATCCACCACCACTTCCTGTGGTACACTGCTGGTGACAGGCTTCCAGTCTGAAAAACACCCTCTGTTTTCTACCTTCAAGCTAATTTTGTATCCAATTGGCTAGCTCTCCCTGGATCCTGTGAGATTTAACCTTACTCAATAACTTAGCATGTGGTACCTTGTCAAAGACCTTTCTAAAGTCTATGTAGACAAGGTCTTCCTCATCTACTTTCTTATCACCCCCTTCAAAAAGAAACTCAATCAAATTTGAGAAAATAGGATTTGCCATGTACAAAGCCTAACATGAGGGGTCATAGTTTTAAGCTGGTTAGAGGAAAGTATAGAGGGGATGTCAGAGGTGGGTTCTTTACACAGAGAGTTGTGAGAGCATGGAATGCGTTGCCAGCAGCAGTTGTGGATGCAAGGTCATTGGGGACATTTAAGAGACTACTGGACATGCATATGGTCACAGAAATTTGAGGGTGCATACATGAGGATCAGTGGTCGGCACAACATCGTGGGCTGAGGGCCTGTTCTGTGCTGTACTGTTCTATGTTCTCTATGTTCTACAAAGCCATGCTAACTATTCCAAAATGTGTCCTTGTCTCTCCAAATGCATGCACATCCTGTCTCTCAGAATCCCTTCTAACAATTTACCCATTATGGACATTGGCTCACCAGTCTGTAGTTCCCAGACATTTCAATGCTGTCTTTCTTAAATAATGGCACATTAGCCACCCTCTGAACTTCAGGCAATTTACCCGTGGCTGTAGATGATACAAATATCTCCACTATGGGCCTTATAACTTCCTTCCTAGCCTTCACAAAGTCCTGGAATACACTTCAGTCCCAAGGATTCATCTATCTTAATGCATTTTAAGACTTCCAGCACCTCCTCTTGTGTAATGTGAACTCTTCAAGGCATTACTGTTTATTTCTTCAAGTCCCCAGCATCCATACCTTTCTTAACAGTGAATACTGACAAGAAATATTCATTTAGGATCTCACCCATCTCTTGTGGTTCCGTACATAGATGATCTTGTTTATCTTTAAGGGGCTCTCATCTCTCCCTAGTTACTCTTCGGTCCTACATGTGCTTGTAGAATCTCTTTGGATTCTCCTTTATCTGGGAAAGCCGCCTCGTGTCCCCTCCTGATTTCTCTCTTAAGAGTACTCTGACACCCTCGATACCCCTCAAGGAATTTACTTGATCCCAGCTGCCTATACATGTCATTTGCATCCTTTTTTTCCAAGATCAGGGCCTGAATAACTCTAGTCATCCAGGGGTACCCTATTCCTGCCAGATTACCCTTTACTGTAACAGGAACGTGCTGGCCCTAAATGCTCATTAACTCACTTTTGAAAGCCTCCCACTTACCAGATGTTCCTTTGCCTGCCAACAGCTTCCCAATCAACTTTTGAAAATTCCTTGTAAGACCATGAAAATTGGCCTTACCCCAATTTAGTACTTGTGGACCAGACCTATCCTTTCCATAGCTATTTCAGAACTAATAGAATTTTGGTCACTGGTCCCAAAGTGCTCCCCTACTTATAATTCCATCATTTGCCCTGCCTTACTTCCCTCAAGGAGGTCAACTTTTGCCCCTTTTCTAGTAGGACCATCTACATACTGCATGAGACATTCTTCCTAAACATGCTTAACAAATTTCTCTCCATCCAACACAATGGCATTCCCAGTTTATGTTAGGAAAATTAAAATCCCCTACTACTACAACCTTGTTATTCTTGTAGCTGTCTGCAGTCTCCTTATATATTTACTCCTCGATTTCCTGCTGACTTGGATACACAATTGTCTTGATGGTAGGAAGCAAAGGGTAATAGGATGCTTGTCAGACTGGAGACCTGTGACTAGTGGAGTGCCTCAGGGGTTGGTGCAGGGCCCATTGCTGTTTATTATCTATATCATTGATTTGGATGAGAATGTACAAGGCTTGATTAATAAGTTTGCAGATGACACTAAAATAGATGGTATTGTGCACAGCAAGGAAGATTATCAGAAATTGCAGCAGAACCTTGATCAGATAGGGGAGTAGACTGAGAAATGGCAAATGTAATTTAATATAGATAAGTGTGAGGTCTTGCATTTTGGAAAGTCAAATTAAAATAGAAGTTTCATGGTGAATGGTAGACGTTAAGGAGTGTAGTGGAACAGAGGGACCTTGGGGTTCAGGTTCACAGTTCTCTGAAAGTGGAGTCCCAGGTAGACAGGGCAGAGAAGGTGGCTTTTGGCACACTGACCTTTATCAGTCAGGGCATTGAGTATACAAGTTGGGAAGTTATATTGCAGGATGCTGGTTAAGTCGCACCTGGATATTGTGTTCAGTTTTGGTCACCTTGCGATAGGAAGGATGTTATTAAATTGGAAAGAGTGCAGAAGGAATTTACGAGGATGTTGCTAGGACTCAAGTGTCTGAGTAATAGGGAGAGGTTGGACAATCTCAGACTTTTTTCTTTTGAGTGGAGGAAACTGAGGGGAGATCTTATGGAAGTGTATAAGATCATGAGATGCATGGATAGGGAGAAGGCACTCAGTCATTTCTGCATGGTTGGGGAGTTGAGGGCTAGAGGGCATCAGTTTAAGGTTAGAGGGGAAAGAATAAAAGGGAACCTGAGGGGCAGCCATTTTTTTTCACACAGAGGGTGGTATGTATATGGAATGAGCTGCCAGCAGAAGTGGTTGAGGCGGGCATATCAACAACATTTTAAAAGGTATTTGGACAAATACATGGATAGGAAAGATTTAGAAGGATATGGGCCAAGTGCAAGGGTTAGCGTGGATGGACATTTTGATCAGCATGGACCAGTTTGGGCTGGAGGGCCTGTCTCTGTGCTGTAGGACTCTATGACTATAGTACAATGCTATCAAAATGAACCCTCCCTTTTAATTTCTCAGTTCTACTCAGTGAACAAACCCTCGAAAATCTTCTCTCGGTACTCCTGTGATGTTCTCCCTAACCAAAAATGCAACTCCCCCTCGTCTCTTGCCTCCCCTTCTATCTTTCCTATAGCATCTGTACCCCAGAATATTGAGCTGCCAGTCCTGTCCCTCCTTCAGACTCGTTTCTGTAATACCTGTAATATCCTAATACCATGTACCCATCCATGCTCAGAGTTCATTTGCCTTACCTGTCAGGCCTCTTGCAACAAATGTGGCATGGTGGTTCAGTGGTTAGCACTGCTACTACATAATGCCAGGGACCTGGGTTCAATTCCAGCCTCAGGCAACTGCCTCTGTAGAGTTTTTATATTCTCCCCACGTCTGCATGGGTTTCCTCTGGATGCTGCAGTTTCCTCCCACTATCCAAAGATGTGCAGGTATGGTAAATTGGCCATGCTAAATTGTTCATAACGTTCAGGGATATGTATGTTAGGGGAAAATGTAGATAATAGGGTAGGGGAATCGATCTGGGTGGGTTACTCTTTGGAGGGTAAGTGTGGACCTGGTGGGCCAAATGGCCTGTTTCTACACTTTAGAGATTCTATGATTAACCCTTGCTTCCTGTCAATTCTACTGCTAGGATTACAAATACTTTAACTTGCTCTCATTAGCATCTGTACTGTCCTTAACCTTCTGTTTCATCTCCCCACAGCTTTGTATCTCGGACCCCTGCCAAACTGGTTTAAACCCTCCACAGTGGCTCCCTGCCAGGATATTGGTTCCCCTCCAGTTGAGGTGCAGCCTATTCCTCTTGTACAGGTCGCCTCTACCCCAATTATTTAAGAATCTGAAACTCTGCTCCCTGCACCAGTTTTCAAGCCACACATTCATCTGCCAAATTCTTCTATTCCTACTCTCACTTACATGTGGCACCAGAAATAACCTTCTGCCTAACTCCCTCTAATCACTCCTCAGGACCCTATCCCTTTTCCTACCTATGTCTTTGTACAACAACCTTTGGCTGCCCTTCCTTCCCCTCAAGAATTTCATGCAGCTGCTCAGAGATATCCTTGAGCCTAGTACCAGGGAGACTACACACCATCCTGGAGTCTCATTGCAGCCACAGAAACACCTGCCTGACCCCCTGACTAGAGAATCCCCTAGTACTAACACTTGCTTGGACTTTGTGGTGCCACAGGCTATTACTGTTCTATTCCTAAGAGGATAGCCCCCCCCCCTCCCCCACAGTATCCAAAATAATAACAGGAGGCTCAGGTATTGCCTGCCTGCCTCCCCTGGCAGTCACCCATTTACCTAACCTGATCCTATAGTGTGATTACGTCACTGTAACTAGTGTCTATCACACTGTGACCTCTGTATACCCCTTGGTATGTCCAACTGCTGTTTCAACCAAACAATGCAATGTGGGAGGAGCTGTGGTCGGTCAGACTTCCTGAAGACAGTCATCAGGGACACTAATCTCTGATCTCCCACATCTGGCAAGAGGAACACACCACTGCCCTATCTGCCATCTCTGACCCTTCACAGTAATCTTACCTCATTTCTGATTGCCCTTCTCACTAAAGCCCGGGATCCTACAAAGCCAACACTTAAACCTTCCGTTGCACTTCACTGCAAAGCAGCCCTTCTCAAAATGACTGTTCCACTGTAGGTTACCTCCCTTTTATTTGCTCCTAGGCAGTCTCTGGTGACTGAGCCAACTCCTCCCAGAGTCCTCAGTTGCTTCTCAGCAGTACCAACATCTTGTAAATCTTTTCTGCACCCTCCCCAATTGAATAATATCCTTCCTTTGGCAGGACAACCAAAACTGTATACAGTACTCTAAAAGTACCCTCACCAATGTCCTGTAGAATCTCAACATGACATCCCAAACCAATCGGCTGAGGAATGAAGCCAAATGCCAAACATGCTAAATGTCTTCTTCACCACCCTGTCTACCCGTCACTCCACTTTCAAGGAACAATATGCTTGCAACCGTAATCCTCTTTCTTCAACAACACATCCCAGGGGCCTACCATTAACTGTGTAAGTCCTGCCCTGATTTATCTTACCAGAATGCAACACCTTACATTTATCTAAGGTAAACCCCACTCTTAACGAAGTGGCCCAATTGATCAAGCTCCCGTTGTAGTCTGAGATAACCTTTTTTCACATACCACCAATTTTGGTGTCATCCATCATTTACTATTTATGCTTCCTACATTTTCATCCAAATTGTTTAAATAAATAACTAACAGTGGACCGAGCACTGACCCCTGCAGAACACCATTAGTCACAGGCCTTCAGTATGAAAAACAACCCTCCCCTACCACCCTCTGTCTCCTACAGTCAAGCCAAAGTGGTTTCTCTATGGCAAGCTCTCCCTGAATTCTGTGTGATCTAACTTTACTAAAGAGTCTACCATGCAGAACCTTGTCAATTGCCTTGCTAAAGACCATGTAGTCTTTTGTAAAGTCTAGTCTTATCCGTTGGTTGACTCTTAAATTTGCATTCTGTATTCCCATGTGCGACCATCTGTTTATCATTTCTTGTATTAATATCTTTCTCTTTGGTTTTCAAATGGAACCCTTGCCTCCACCATTTAGTTTAAAATCCTCTTTACCTGCCTAGTGATGTGACTGGCAAGATCATGAGGAAGGGCGAGACAGTTCCATTGGTACAGATGCTATTTTCCACAGTATCAGTGCCAGTGCCCCACAAATTGGAACCCCACTTCTCCCAGGCTTTGAACAATGCATACATCTTTCTAATCAGATTTGATCTATGCCAAATTGAGCATGTAAATAATGTTGAGGTTATATTCTTTGAGGTTCTGCTACTTAATTTGATGACTAGCACTTGACAATTTTTATGCAGAACCTCTTTCTTTTGTCCATCTCTGTCTTTGGTAACTACAAGGGTCACAGCAACTGGATGGTCTCTCTCTCCCACTGCAAGTTCTTCTCCAGCCCAGAGCTGTATCCCAAACTCATATATTCATTCCTCTTGAATGGTTTCCTATACCATGGTGGTATGGTCAATGAGCTCACCCAAACTCTTATCCAGACAAGCTGAAAGCATATCAAAACGTTACAAAGATTGAGATTCCTGTACCACTCCTCTCTGGGTCCCCTTAGCTGCCTCACTCATAGTCACACTCTCCTATCCCTGAACACTGACCAAATCAGGGGCACAATACAATTATAAAAGGTGTGACTGCCTCCTCATACTTTGCCTCCCTGAAAGTTTGCAGTGTCTGTGTTTCAGTCTCCAGTTCATAAACTCTGAGCCAAGGCTGCTCCAACTTCAAACTCTTGCCTTAGATATCTTTCCTCTCGACCAAACTGGTATTGAGGAACTCCCACATACTTGCAACCTTGACACATCACCTGTGCTGCCATCCTTCTATTTTTCAAAGATTTACTTCATTATTTAATTCAATATTACTTTTAAGAAGATGGTTGTGGTTGTTGAAGGTTGGTTACTGCAGCTCCAAGACATCTCTGCAGGAGTTCTTCAGGGTAGTGTCCCAATGAGGACTGCAGATGCTAGAGATCAGAGCATCCGCAGTCCTCACTTTCTCCTCGTTGATTATAACCTTACTGTGAAGCCTCTTCCAAGGATGCCCACCTTGAAGAAGTTCTCCTCCTCCCTTGGGCCTCCCCTATATTCCGATGAAAAGCTTATGCTTAAAACGTCAACTCTCCTACTCCTCAAATGCTGCCTGACCGGCTGTGCTTTTCCAGTGCCACACTTTTTGATGTAGTGTCCCAGGACAAATCATCTTCAGTTGCTTCATCAATGCCCTTCCCTCCATCGTAAGGTTGGAGGTTGGGATGTTCACTAATGATTGCACATTAGATCACTTACAGTGTGGAAACAGGCCGTTTGGCCCAACAAGTCCACACTGACCCACCAAAGTGCAACCCACCCAGATCCATTCCTCTACATTTACCCCTTCATCTAACACTACGGGCAATTCAGCATGGCCAATTCATCTAACCTGCACATTTTTGGATTGTGGGAGGAAACCGGAGCACCCGGAGGCAACCCACACAGACACGGGGAGAATGTGGAAACTCCACACAGAGTCGCCTGAGGCGAGAATTGAACCCAGGTCTTTGGCGCAGTGAGGCAGCAGTGCTAACCACTGTGCCACTGTGCCGCCCGCCCACATTGTTCAGCATCATTCACAACTCCTCAAATACAGCAGCAATCCACGATCAAATACATCAAGACCTGGATAATATCCAGGCTTGGGCTGAAAAATGACATTAACATTCATGCCACACTAATGTTGGGCAATGACCATCTCCAATAAGAGACAATCTAACCACTGTCCTTTGACATTCAATGGTGTTACTATCACTGAATCCCCCACTATCAATGTACAGGGGGTTACCACTGAACACAAACTCAACAGGATTCTCCATATAAATAATTGTGCTACAAGGGTTGTTTAGAAGCTAGGAATATTGCAGCAAGTAACTCACCACCGAACACCCCAAAGCCTGTCCACCATCTCCCATCGGCTGAATGTCCAGATAGGACACACTTGTGCCCTTCCAGAAACTTTTATGACTTATTATATCACTAAATGTGCCAAAACGTACAAACATGCTGAGGTTCACATGCTAGCAGATATAGGAATTCCTAGCACCCTTCCTTAGAATGGTGGAAGGGTCACTGGACACAAACATTAACTAATTTTTCTCCACAGCTGCTGCCAGACTTGGTGAGCTTTTCCAGCAATTTATGTTTTTGTTGCATTCCTCGCTCCCTCCTTTCTTGTATTGTTTGATCATATGCAGGTGGAAGATGCTCATTTACTTGAGTTTCCATTAAGTGACAAACGTTGTTCAGTTAGGAGGTGCATGGTTGTGTTTTAATCTGTAAATAATTGTTGGAATGAGTAAAGATTGGTATTAAATTGATGCTGGATTTTACCAACTGTTTACACAAAGTGTAATAACCCCTTCCCCATCCTTACTTTGACTTATTCTCGCTGCAAAACCCCCCCCCTCCCCCGCCCCCCATCAACTTTCCCCTACCATTTGAGCCCTGTGAATGATTGTCTATTTCCAATCCATTCTGCCAGAGCCCCACCTGTGAGCATGGAGTGCTTGTAGACAGTTGGTCCCATGTTGGGGATAATTGGGTGTTAGATATTAAATTAGGTGTTAGATGCAGAGCTATCAAATTGTGTACTTTCACCTTGTCACATTAGGCTTTAAACAACAGGAAGCTATTGAGCAGATCCCAGTGCAATTTACATCTGGGAGTTAAAATTAGTTTTAATTTAACACAACCTTCAGACAGAAAGACAGACAATATCACTACCATAAACTCCTAAAATAAGAGGCATTTCTCATTCAAGGTGGCTGCTTTGATTGACAATTCATCGAACCTTCCTTTGTCATGGAGTTTCAGGTTTAGAGGTTAAGGCCTTTGCCTCACTCAGTTTGCCCCAGAGCAGTACGTCCAGGGTATTTGGAGATAACAAGGCAGAAAAGTGGAGAGATTTGTTACTGATAGAAGGCCTTTGAGAGACTGTCAGGTCTAGTATGACCAAGAACATCATTGCGATCAATGTTATTTCCAGTTGTGTCAGGGACACTGACTTGTTTGTGAGTTCAATCTTAACAGGTGCTGGAAGATGTATTTCATTGTTTAACAATACAAGCAATTGTAAGGGTTTGATCGAATCTCTCAGTGGTTTCTTCATTCATATAAAAGAAACCCATTTGTTTATTAATGATTCCTTTTCCACTCGAATATTTACTGGAGAAATTGACAAATGCCATATATTGCATCAAGACAGGCTGCAGTCCACAATCCCAAGGTTTCAAAATCAATACAATAGCCAAATAGATAAGAGAATATAGATGGGTGTGTGAGATCAGAGTACACAAAATCAATAACTAGCATTATTTGACCAAGAACAGAATCAGGCCATTTAGCCCATCAGGTCTGTTCAGCTATTGTATGGGATTACGGCTGATCTGACAATCCTCAACTCCACTTTACTCCCTTTTCATATAATCCACGATTCCTTTATTGACTAAAAATACCTGTCTATCTCAGCCTCGAATATAATTCACAACTGAGCCTGAACAGTCCTCTGCAGTAAAGAATTGCACAGTCTTGCCACCCACTGAGGGGGAAGTGAAATGATTAGGACCATGACAGCAGAGAGGGAGGCCATTCTGCTTGCTGAGTCCATGTCTGCTCTCTGCAAGTGTAACTCAGCTAATCCCTATCCCTCTCAAACTGCTCTTCTTTCCCCTTAAATTTCACTATTCAGGTGCTAACCAATTGTCTGCTGACAATCGCGATTGAGTCTGTATCCGCCACATTTAACCTCTCTCACTGCACTTTTTCCATGTCACATTTGGCTCTTTTGCCAATCTCCTTAAATCTGTGTCCTGCACAAGTGGGAACAGTTTCCATCAACTCTGTCCAGACCCCTCATGGTTTGAACAATTCAATCAACTATCTGCATATAACTCACATCCTTCATCTCTGAGACCATTCTCATGAGACTTTTCTGGACCCTTTCCTATGCTGTGTGGATGATAAATTTTATTTGGAATTTAATCATAGCTTCATTTAGTCATTTATTATGAAGAGACCTTTCAGTCCATTGAGTCTGTACCACAGAAAGGACATGAAATCTACACTAACCCCAGTTTCCAGGACTAGGCCCACATCCTTTACTGGTATGAATTTCAAAAGCTCATCCAAGTACCTTTTAAAAAGATTGTGAGATTTTCTGCCCCAACATTGCCCAATAGGCAATGCATTCCAGACCCCCATCACCCACTGCGTGAAATTATTTTTCCTTAAATCCCCTCTCAGCCTCCTGCTTTTCATCTTAAAAATTAAGTCCCCTTGTTATTGATTCTTCAATTCAGGTGAACAGCTGCTTTCTACCCACCTTGTCCATGACTCTCATAATCTTATACAGCTATGTCATGTCTCCCTCAACCTCCTTTGCTCCGAAGAAACAAACCTGAGCTTATCCAACCTCTCTTCATTGCTGAAATGCTCCATCCTCAGCAATATCCTGGTGAATCTCCTCTGCACACTCTCCAGTGTAATCCCATCCTTCATATAGTGTGGTGACCGGTAACGCATACAGTGCTTCATCTGTGGCCCAACCAAAGCTCCATACAACTCCAACATGATCTCCCTGTTTTTATTGTCTATGCATTTACCTATAAAGGTAAGTATCCCTGATGCTTTCTTAACTACCATACTAACGTGCCCCACCTTCAAGAAAGGCTGCTAACATCATTAAATGCCCTGTGCATCTCGTAATGATGTCTTACAACCTCTCCTGTCAAGCAGAAGATACAGAAGTCTGAACACACGCACCAGTACATTCATGGACAGCTTCTTTTTGGATGTTATTAGACAATTGAATGGAGGTTCTAGCCTCAAATAATGCTGATCTTGCTAACGCCAAACTCTCTTGTACGCCATGTGCAATGTTACTTGTATGCCTCAGTCTAGGTCTTTGGTTCTGTACATCCTTGCTTACTATGATCTGCCTGTACTGCTCATAAACAAAGCTTTTCACTGTACTTCGGTACACGTGACAATAAATAAATCAATGTGGACAAGCACTCTAGAATCCCTCTGTTTCTCTGATCATCTGAGAGTCTTGCCATTCATAGATTACTCCCTGGTCTTGTTCCCTCTTCCAAACAGGGTATCATGTCACATTTATCAGGGTTAAATTCCATCTGCCACTGATCCGTCATCTGACCAATCGTGTATATCTTCCCATATTCTAACACTTTCCTCCTTACTGTTAACCACTTGGCCAATCTTGTGTCATCCACAAACTTATCAAACACCACGTTCTCTGTTTTTATAATTCATTCACAGGATGAGGACATCACTGGCTAGGCCTGCATTTATTGCACATCCCTAATTGTTAAGAGTCAGCCACATTGCTGTGGGTCTGGAGTCACACGTGGGCCAGATCATGTAAGGATGGCGACGTTTGTGAAAGGATGGATTTTTCCACCAACGGTTATTATTAGACTCATGATTCTACATTTTTGTTAAATTCAAATTCCACCATCTGCCGTGACAGGATTTGAATCTGGGTCCCCAGAACATTACCTGGATCACTGGACTAAAGTCCACCAATAAACCACTAGACAGTTATCTCCCCCTATCAACATCATTTATGAATGTTACTTAAAAAAGGAACCTAACACCCATCCCACCACTAGGCACCAGCCTCCAGTCACACAAACAGGTTACCACCACACCTATCACTAATCTAATTTTAGATACGACTTGCCAAGTTACCATGGATCCTGTGAACCTTTAGTTTCTTTGTCAGTTTTTCAAGTGGACCTTGTCAAAGGCCTTGCTGAAATCCATATAAAGCCACATCAAGTGCACTTCGTTTACACATTTCGTCATCTCCTCCAAAAATGAAACCAGATTTCTAGGCATGACCTCCTCTGTTAAAGCCATGCCAGCCATGATTAAACCTTACTTCACTAAATAGAGATTGATTTTCCTTCTTCACTAGTTTCTCTTATCATTTTCCGATAGGTTCAAATGGATATAGGCCAAACGTAGGCAAATGGGACTAATTCAGTTTGGGATATCTGGTTGGCATGGATGAGTTGGATCGAAGGGCCTATTTCCATGCTGTATGGCTCAATGACTAGCCCAATGGAATCCCACTGCAACCAACAATAACATTGAGGACCAGAATAAAATCATTTAAGAAATCAATGCAAAGATTATTGAGAAATTAAATGTGATGGAATGATTTATTTTTAAAAGAAAGGCAATCAGAAATGGCCTCAAAACACTTTCTATACCTAGCCCTTTAAACAGAACTTTCCCAGAGCGTCAGGTTTCCTGGGCAGGGTCTCTATTTGCTGTCCTGACTTTAGACAGCATAAAGTCAGATTTCTGATTCCCACTCCTAGGTAATGGAATCTGCTTCCCTGACTCCAGGGACTCCCTGGTGGGCGGCACGGTGGCACAGTGGTTAGCACTGCTGCCTCACAGCGCCAGTGACCCGGGTTCAATTCCCGACTCAGGCGACTGACTGTGTGGAGTTTGCACATTCTCCCCGTGTCTGCGTGGGTTTCCTCCGGGTGCTCCGGTTTCCTCCCACAGTCAAAAAAAAAAGATGTGCAGGTCAGGTGAATTGGTCATGCTAAATTGCCTGTAGTGTTAGGTTAAAAAAGGGGTAAATGTGGGGGTGTGGGTGGGTTGCGCTTCGGCGGGGCGGTGTGGACTTGTTGGGCCGAAGGGCCTGTTTCCACACTGTAAGTAATCTAATCTAAGTAATCTAATCTAATCCATCTAACATCACTGTATAATATCACAAGTAGAAATTAAACCA
Organism: Chiloscyllium plagiosum; assembly: GCF_004010195.1. NCBI lineage: Eukaryota > Metazoa > Chordata > Chondrichthyes > Orectolobiformes > Hemiscylliidae > Chiloscyllium > Chiloscyllium plagiosum. Next base: position 35,252,257 of record NC_057745.1, read on the forward strand.
TCACTTTCTAAGGGCAACAAATGATTGATCATTTATGCTAATGTTGCTAACCTTTCTCACATTCCCAGAGTGAATACAGCACACCTGCCTTTCTCCAAGCTTTTTATCAATGTCATGTTGTCCTGGCAGCAGATCAGGAGAAATCCCCTGAAAAATTACCCCAAGAATTTTATTCATATCATCATCTATTTTTACACAGCCTCTGGGTTATTTATAAGTGTCCACAACTGAATCACAGAATTCAACATTCCTTACTGGCATTGTGGCTTAAAGCTTTGCTTCGCAAGAGAAGGAAATTGCTGATACACTATACCAGGATCCTTGAATTTACAATTTCATTTCTAAACAATTGGAGAGTTGTTTACACTATTTTCAACCAGTTCTTAATCACGTCTTTAATTTGTTGGAATTCTCTGATTTTATTTCAGGGGGTTCTGTCATGTCACAGCTTTGTTCCTCTTTCATTTTTAGTGTACTACTTTGGATGGAAGCAATGCCAAGAAAGCTACAGTCACAACAAGAGAGCTAAAGTCATTCATACATATAAAATAAAACAAGGAACTGCAGATGCTGGAGATCTGAAATAAAAATAGAAATTGCTGGAGACGCTCAGGCAGCATTTATGGAGAAAAACCAGAATTAACGTCGAGTCCGGTGACCTTTCTTTGGAATTGAAGGGTCACTATAGACTCAAAACGTTAATTCTACAGTCAGTCATGTTGTCCATAGTTCTTTGCATGAAAGCCAGTCCATAGTGATTATTGAGTGAATCACACCAAAGGACTCCAAGTTTTACAATGGGTAGAGGGCAAAGAGGGAAGTCTCAAACCTCTATCACTGGAATGGAGTTTGAATCCCATTCTGTTGTCTCTAATTTGTTCCAGACACTAACTGTCCAAACAACTGAAAATGACTGCCACCTGTCTCCCAAACATTTCTATATCAACTCAAGTCAAAGGAGGGGAATGAAAGCTGATGAGTTCCCTCGATATCTGCTAGAGTTTGTATTGCATATTTCCAGCAGTGAGCTGGCTCCCTTCCTGCTCAGTCTCTGTGCACTCTCACAGATACCCACTAGCTGTGGTCGGTTCACTCATGCCAGAGTTTCATTTTGCCTTCAAACTGTTTGTTAAAGGCCAGCTCTGGAGTTTTCTGGTTTCCCACGCTGTGAATCACATCCACGTCAAATAGATGTTGAACCCAGCCAGGTAATGCCTTGCAGTACCAGTCCCCACCAGTCTTGTGTCACCCCAATTTAATGGGCAGCATGTTAGTTTGCCATTTTCAATCTCAACACTGCAATTAAGGTTTTTTTCCCTAATCCACCACAGCTCAACATACATCCAGCAACAGGGATGATCCCTTTCTCATTGCCCCCACAGTACTGACATCAAGGAATCAATTACTTTCGGGTTTATTGCCGATTGATTTCTACACCCTGCTCCTGAGTTGAAAATCTTTGAAACGAAAACAGAAGTTGCTGGAGAAATTCATCATGGAATTTGAATTCAATGAAAATCTGGAATTAACAGTCTTACAATGGCCATGAAACCATTGTCAGAAAAATCCACCTCGTTTACTCATGTCCTTTAGGGATGGAAACAGCCATCCTCACTTGGTCTGGTGTATAGGTTGATTCTCAACTGCTCTCTGAGCAATTATGAATGGGCAATAAATGCTGGCCCAGCTAGAGATGCTCACACCCAGTGAGTTAATAAAGAGAAAAGACCTCAGGTGGAACTTCCTATTGCTGCTGACCCACTGGCCCCCATTGTTAAAGGCAGCAAACCATGCGTGCACTCAATAAAACCTGTACACATGGGAAGCCAGCTCAGCAGGCTTAGTTCAGAATTACACCAAATCCCTCGACTTGATGTGACCCATATACATTCCTGATGGGTCTCCAGAAAGATCAGGGCAAGCAGCAGTTCAGCTCTGTGAAGAGTTTTAGTGCTATTGGCCACAGATTCCCAGACCTGTCCCATTGGTTACAGGTTGTCCTCTCAGGGTCATTGCTGAGTTCCATCAACAGATTCAATCTCCTCTTCCTTTAGTACTCGAACCTCTGAACACTCTGGGACATGGTATGATATGTCTTCACAAATGTGCCTGAAGCTGCTACTTGCCCATGGTGGCTTTGCACAGATTAACTTCCCAATGGTGCGAAATGGTGGCTCTGCAGCTGCTGGATCCAATCGGACTGGCTGTATGTGTCCCACCCTCTGATGGAATTCCCTTCACTTGATGGAATCATCAACCATTGCTCCTCGATTCCTCAGAACTTCCCCTGTTTGCTCCCGTACTCTGGAGCTACCTTCCAGAGTAATGAGCTTTCCATCAGAATCTCAGATCTTACTCAGAATGTGTCACTTTTGAATGTTGAAAAATCTGATGGCCCATAATCCTAGCCTGTACTTTGTTACAGAGCAGATGTTGACACCCCTCTGATAATTAAAACCAAAATGCCCAGAGTAGCTCACACTGCCTCACAACCTGATGAAGCAGCAGTTCTCTGAAGTCTTGTATTTTCAAATAATCCTGTTGCACTATAACCTGGTATTGTGTGATTTTCAACTTTGTCCACCGCAGTTCAACACTGGCACTTCCACATTACAATTAACAAGTAACAATTTATCTAACTCCAACATTGAAAAAATTAACAGAACCACTAACAAACCAAGCAATTTCTCTTTGACTACCTATTTCCAAATAAAACATGATTCTAATAGGATGCTGTTGCAATAATACATGTCCCACTTATATAAATCCATTATTAAGAACAATAAATCAAAACATAATCTCCCAAAGTTCACACAGAATAGACCCTCTGGATGGCTCCTCTTCTTCTCTGCTGTTGGGAATGTTTTCTCTATAATTTTTCTGTTCTGATTGTGTCCCTCTGTGGAATACTTCTGTCTGAAATTCCTGTGCAGTTGTTTTCTGGTGTTAAGAATATTCACTAAACGTACCTTGTACCTTTATAGATAGATAGCATTTTTAAGAGAGCTTTCTTGTGTAGATTTCTTGTGAGAGCCTAGTATTTCTTTCTCCAATGACACTTGGCTCTCACCCCTTCAGATGTCAGTTGGCTTCTCTTCTAATTTTCAAATGACTTCATCTTTTATACCTGTGGTTACATATTATTTTCTTTACAATTGGATTAGTTCAAGATAGTCAAAACCAACAGATTTGAATTTAGTTGATTCTGGGTAATCCAAGATGGAGGACAGGAAAAATTTCTGGCTGTAAGAGCTGCTCCTTTTTTGAGGTATTTTAGGTGCTGGAGGTGATTTCCTCGAATTCCAGGAGCAGCAATTACTGTTTTATATGCTGTTGCATTGTTTTGGAGGCATTTGGATGGGTATATAAATAGAAAGGGTTTGGAGGGATGTGGGCCAGGTGCTGGCGGGTGGGACTAGATTAGGTTGGGATATCTGGTCAGCATGGACGGGTTGGACTGAAGGGTCTGTTTCCATGCTGTACATCTCTATGACTCTAGTCTCCAAGTACCTTCTTAAATTAATTGGCTGAATTTAAACTGTTGTTTGGGTAAAAATGCTACTTGGGCTTGCTAACTGAAAATTCTTTTGATATACTTGTTTCAATTTTCTGCACAATGCTTGCAAACTTCCAAGTTCAATCTCTTAAAAGGGACCATGCATTGCTTTTCAATTCATTTTACAGTTTTGACATTTTTACACACCAACTTCGTGACAACTTGTTTATTGTGCCTCAGATTCTGGTGCTGTCTCCCTCTTTAGTCTCAAACTGAACCCTGGTGTCCAGTCCTGTATAATGTCCTGGGTAATGGAGGTGGATGGCCAGTGTGCCCACTGCTCAATGGTGTACCTGGTGTTAGCTTCATTCACCACAGACAGATTCTATCCCACCACAGCCCCAACTTAGACCAATGTAATTGCTTGAAAAACTCATGAATAGCTTGTTAATTGGGGGAGTTGAGAATTTCTAGAGATAGCATAAACTCCACACACTATCTCAGTCAGATCAGATGAAGGGAGATGGCTGCAGAGAGTTAGCATTCGGATTAAGATCATGGCTCACTCCAGGAAATTAGCCTGGAGCCATCAAAATGTGTCAAGTGATCCAGCTTTCCACCTCTGCCTTTTCTTTCTCCTCTCCCTTTCTGTTCACCTTCTTTCTCTACTGAGCTATCAGATCCCAGAGCTTCTCCGAACTCCAGCTCACAGCTATGTATGGCACAAAGATGGCAGTGGAGAACTGATGACTGATATCCTTGGAGGAGGACATTGGAGAGGATCAGCCAACCAGCCTGAGAATTGTGATTACATTTTCAGAAGCCAAGTGGCTTACTCAGTCGTGGTTCTGAGGAATAGAAGGTTTTGGTTGTAACACCACACGCAGAGTATCGAGGATACCTGCTCCTGAATGTATGGTTCCTCGTCACTACAGATGCAGGATATTGAGGATTAAATGACAGGGAAGAACATCTTGACAGATGCCATGAATGTGAGGGATCATTTGATACAGGAATGTTTCAGTTGAATTCCCCCGGCTCAGAATGAATGGCAATATAAAAGGGTCAGTGGTTATACTAACATTTCCATTCAAAGTGCAGCTTACAACAATTAAAAAGATACAGCCAATAAGAGATACTAATCCATCTAGAGCTATTTATTGTGAGGTATCTTTGATTTCCATCATAGTATTTGTCACACCAGCACTAAAAAATTAATTAAAGAGTCATGTTTTGTTGACTTCTAAGCAAGGGAAATAGTGCCAAGAGATGGTAAAGATCAGTGCTCTGCATAACCAAGTGAGTGATCTGCTATTGCTAACCTTGTTGTGACCAACAAACCAAATGATGCAAATTTATCAATGGCTCTAACAGGAATATCCACTCTTTTTAAGTTTTACTTTAATAAATAAATTAACAGGTAAATCACAGTCAACATAAAGTATAAATTATACATGCATTAAAAAGCAAACGCAACAAGGTTGATCTCAGATTTACTAGACTGTGCCATATATTCTGAGTGGACTAAGTACAACTTCCTCAGATCAACTTCCTTTTCCTTTAGGATTTAGTCTCTGTTCCTTATCTAACAACAGCTCCCAACCACCCCAAGTACTACTGTCACTACTTCTGTAGAATTTCCTTGGTTTGATTGCACTATTTTTGATGCTGTGCTCATGCTGTGTGGGGAGGCAGTGGGTTAGTGGTAATGTCACTGGACTAGTAATCTGGAACTCTAGGGTAATATGTTGGGGACTGAAATTATGGCACTGAGGCCATAATCCTGTCACCAAATCACACTTTATTTACATGTGCACAGTACATTAGAATCACAGAATCCCTACAGTGTGGAAACAGACCCGTCGACCCAATAAGTCCACACCGATCCTCTGAAGTGTAACCCACCCAGACCCATTCCCCTACCCTTATACTCTACATTTACCCCTGACTATGCACCTAACCTTTACAACCCTGGAGACTAAGGGCAATTTAGCATGGCACATCTTTGGATTGTGGGAGGAAACCGGGGCACCTGGAGGAAACCCACGCAGACATGGGGAGAATGTACAAACTCCACACAGACAGCTGTAATCGAATCTGGGTCCCCAGCGCTGTGCCATCATGCCGCCCGACAATTAACTCTGACCAAAAAACTCCAAGCCAGTCCCTAAACTGAGGAGACCTTCAGAATCTCCTGTTCATTTTTTTTTTATCTTTCAGAGGCCAGCATTCCATCACCAAGTCATCCTTTATTCACATGTGCAGAGTACATGGGCTCTGACCAGCCAGCTCAAAGCCAGTCCCTAGAAATAGGGAGACTTTCTGAATCTCCTGCTTATTTCTGTCAGGCAGGGGCTCCACGATTGGCCTGGTTAACATCCCCAATCAAGAATCTCACAGTCAATGCTGGTCCTGGTTCCAATCACTACAGGGACATAGGTGGTGAAATTCAGTAGTATCTGAAATTAGAAAGAGAAAAACTGCTGGTCTAAGATTGTCATTTAAAATCCATCTGGTTCACTACACCCTCCAGGGAAGGAAATCTGATCTGGTCTGGTCTACATGTGACTCCAGATTCACAACAATGTAGTTGACTCTTAAATATGCTTTGAGCAATTAGACAGCGGCACTAAATGACGCTTCATCAGAAATACCCAATATTCTGTTAAAAGAGTAACACAAAAACCTTCTTTTTCTGAACACCCCTCACCACCCCCCACTGCCCAGCAACAGTCCTGAGTGCATTGAATGGCTAGTTCTGGTCAATTAGCTCCTTCACAAAGCACTGCAGCACTGGGGCTGAATTCAAATAACACTGTCTTCCGTCTGGTTTCAAACAGTTTCAATTTCTGTTTTAGTTTTTCTGGAAGCTTGAAGATGTAATTTCCCTCTTAGTAATAGCTGACTCCAAAAAGTACAAATATTGAAACCAGAGTCAATGAACATTTAAGAAAGTTATCTGTCCAGACCACAGCTTTCACATCCTCCATGTCTGTATTGAGAAAGACCTGTGCATTCCCTCTGCCATCCTTTATCAGTGCTCAGCAGAGCTAGATCTCTTCCTGCAGCTATCTGTGCTACTAACTTGTCCTCCTCTACACTAATGCCATGCTTATTATGGTATGGTGGAGATTGTCTTTGGCAGTATGCAGTCAACTTGGAAGGTGAGATGGTGTTTCATCTGTTCCTTGTTGCTGCTTCTCGGTGGCATAGAGTCTCCATCAATGGGTGACCCACGAGTCAGTCTTGGAAGACAGAGCCTTCTGACTGAGATCAGTGTTTGAGATACTGTCAGACAGCCTATAGAATGACATCAACTCAACTATCTGAAATCATTTATTGCACCATGACTTTCCACTTAAGCAAGATCAACACCTTCCTGTTCCTCACTAATGCCATCTAATGGACATCACGGTGGCACAGTGATTAGCACTGCTGCCTCACAGCGCCAGAGACCCGGGTTCAATTCCCACCTCAGGCAACTATCTGTGTGAAGTTTGCACATTCTCCCCATGTCTGCGTGGGGAGGTTTCCTCCAGGTGCTCCGGTTTCCTCCCACAGTCCAAAAATGTGCAGGTTGGGTGAATTGGCCATGCTAAATTGCCTGTAGTGTTAGGTGAAGGGGTAAATGTAGGGGAATGGGTCTGGGTGGGTTGCTCTTTGGAGGGTTGGTGTGGACTTGTTGGGTCGAAGGGCCTGTTTCCACACTGTAAGTAGTCTAATCGCTTGCTTAGAGTCATACAGCACAGAAACAGACCTTTCAGTCCAACACAGATGTGGGACATGCTATCCAAAACAGCCTTTGAGGAGGGAAACTGCAATTGGATTTGAATGCGCTACACCAACATCATGATGGAGGACCCTGTTCTGTATGGTCTGTTTCCCGGGGGATACACCAAGACAAACATCAACTGGAGTACTATCACCTTGGTGATAGAAGCTCTTTGGTCTGCCCAAAACATATAAGTCTTCAGAACAAGGAGTTGACCTTGACCAAGTGTTGCAGACTGGCACATTTCCAAGGTCGAGGACTAGGTGCTGAGGGACACACTAAAGCTTGGAGCAGCTACTGCCAGAGTGCAGTGAGGAAAGGCCATTGTCTGAGGTTTTCCTGTCTGTCGTTAGTTGGGGGTCCATTCATTTATCAGACCCTCCTTGTACCTCAAAATGGAATTTTTGTTTTGGTTTGTTTAGATCAAGTCAACTTTCAATGTTTATTTATTTCCTTGCTATGCTACTGGACAGAACTGAACTGCGTTTGTGACCAAGCTATTTTTATGAATAAAGTATATTTTTGAAATAAAAAGTGTTCATTGCTGTTTTCCATTTGTAGATCACTTTGAGCATTAGGCAGATCATAGAAGACAAATACAGCAAAGGAGTATAAAAGTGCAGAGGGGAAATTAGAAAGAAAATTACAAAAGCAAGAGAGCCACGAGAAAGCAATGGAAGGTGGAATAAAGGAAACTCCAAAAGGGATTTTTAAAAACTTAAAGAGCAAGGAAATACTAAGAGAAGAGTAGGTCCTGTTAGGGACCATAAAGATAATCTGTGTGTATACCCATAAGATGTGGGCACTGGTTTTAGTAAATACATTGTGTCAATTTTCCCAATGGAAATGAACAATGCAAGTATCGAGATCAGGGTGTGGGAACTGTGAAATATTAGAAGAAATGTTTGTAGAGATAGAGGAGGTATTAATGGGTTTAGTGGGGGTAAATCCATAGGTCCAGATGAGATGTTTCCCAGGATGTTAAGTAGGTAAGGGAAGAGGTATAAGGGGCCCTGACAGTAGTTTTCAAATCCTTGCTGGCCACAGATAGATGTTAATGTTGTCCTATTATTAATAAAAAAAAGGAGGGATAGACCAAGACATTACAGCCCAACAGTCTAACCTCAGTGGTGAGGAAGCTATTAGTAAGAACGTTGAGGGAAAGAATATGCCAGTACTTCGAGAGATACAGATTAATCATGGATAGTAAGCATGGATTTGTTAAGAGAAGGTTGTATTTGGCAAATTTGATTTAATTTTTTTTGAGGAGAGTCAAAGGGGAGTAGTAATCAGTCAAGAGCTCCAGTCAGGTAGGAAGTCCTGGTATTGATGAGTGTAATGCATTTGAAGTGGCCCACATGGACATCAGTAAAGTTTGTGATAAGGTTCATCATGCGGACTGGTCAAGAAAGTAAGAATCCGTAGGATCCGAGACAAATTGGCATTGAGGTGAAATACGACAGGCAGAAGCAGAGGTTATGATAAAATGGTGTCTGTGACAGATATCTGTTTCCAATGTGTCCACAAACCAATGTGTCACTTTTGATTTTTGACATAGAGTCAGAAAGTCTAGAGTCTCAATCTCTAGTGATAAAATCTAGAGCACTTTTTAAAAACTAGAATACTAATATCTTGCTTTACTAAATAAGCTACACCACCTCCTTTTCCTTTCTGTCTATCCTTCTAAAACAGAGTACCCTTCAATATTCAACTCAGTGCTGGTCTCCCTCTAAACTCAACTCAATAAAATTTACATACACCTCCCAAGTTGCTGCCTCTAATCTCTAGCATGGACTCCTCCCACATCTCTACCACAGCAGTATCCCATGACTCCCCTCCCCATATGATTTTCGTTCTGCTAACCCCAGGACTGCAGGTGGTCCCCCAGGATTGAGGGTGATTTAGCAGTTTGGATCAGAATTTGGCCAGCTGAAAGAAAACAAAGGGTGGTGGTCGATAGGAAATGTTCATCCTGGAGTTCAGTTCCTGGTGGTGTATCACAAGGATCTGTTTTGGGGCCATTGCTGTTTGTCATTTTTATAAATTATCTGGATGAGAGCATAGAAGGATGGGTTAGTAAATTTGCAGTTGACGCTAAGGTCAGTGGAGTTGTGGATAGTGCCGAAGGATGTTACAGGTTACAGAGGGTGCAGAGCTGGGCTGAGAGATGGCAAATGGAGTTTAATGCGAAAAAGTGTGAGGTGTTTCACTTTGGAAGGAGTAACAGGAATGCAGAGTACTGGGATAATGGTAAGATTCTTGTTAGTGAAGATGAGCAGAGAGGTTTGTGTCCATGTACATAGATCCCTGAAAGTTGCCACCCAGATTGATAGGGCTGTTAAGAAGGCATACGGTGTGTTAGCTTTTATTGGTAGAGGGATTGAGTTTCGGAACCATGAGGTCATGCTGCAGCTGTACAAAACTCTGGTGCGGCTGCACTTGGAGTATTGCGTGCAGTTCTGATCACTGCATTATAGGAAGGATATAATTGATTGAATGGCGGAGTGGACTCGATGGGCCGAATGGCCTTACTTCCACTCCTATGTCTTATGGTCTTATGGATATGGAAGCTTTCGAAAGGTATTCAGAGGAGATTTACTAGAATGTTGCTTGGTTTGGAGGGAAGGTCTTATGAGGAAAGGCTGAGAGACTTGAGGCTGTTTTCATTAGAGAGAAGAAGGTTGAGAGGTGACTTAATTGAGACATATAAAGATAATCAGAGGATTAGGTAGGATGGACAGTGAGAGCTTTTTCCCCCAGATGGTGATGGCTAGCACAAGGGGACATAGCTTTAAATTGAGGGGTGATAGATATAGAACTGCTGTCAGAGGTAGGTTCTTTACTTAGAGAGTAGTAAAGGCCTGGAGCGCCTTGCCTACAACAGTAGTAGACTCGCCAACTTTAAGGGCATTTAAATGGTCATCGGATAAACATATGGATGAGAAAGGAATAGTGTAGGTTAGATGGGCTTCAGATTGATTTCACAGGTGGGCCCAACATCAAAGGCTGAAGGGCCTGTGTTGCGTTGTAATGTTCTATGTTCTATATGACTGACTATACTCCACCCCTTGATGGATGGACTGCCTTGACCGATGACTAATCAGATCCTTGACTGATCTCCATGCAGTTCAGTGACTGACGATTGCTCATCCCTCAACCAGTTGCACTGGCCTGCAGGACTGACTGTGGTCCAGTTCCTGACTGGAGTGACCCAGACTGACAAGTAAGGGTCTGACCATGCGGAAGCCCCTGGACTCGTCATAGCAGTACACATTTTGACTGACTTTACCAGGACCTTCTGCCTGACTGAAGCTCCTCTTATCTTGACTGATTACTACTCCCCTTTGATACTGGGGTATGACCATTTGATTGACACACTTGCATTGTGCTTGCTGTGTGGCTGGCTGGCATGTACTGTAAATGTGAGATCGACATTGCACTGTGTAACCTCCTTAAACAATGACTGCTGACCAGCATGACATGCTGCATGGCTTTGTATCTAGAGAAAAGACAGAAGTACCATGAGCCTTTAAAATACAGCTGAGGTGGGAGAAAGTGAGAACTTCAGGTGCTGGGGATCAGAGTCAAGGAGTGTAGTGCTGGAAAAGCACAGTAGGTCAGGCAGCATCTGAGGAGCAGGAAAATCGATGTTTTGGGCAAGAGTCCTTCATCAGGAATGAAGCTTGTGAGCCGAGGGGGTAGAGAGATAAATGGGAGGGGATGGGGCTGGGGGAACTGGGTTGGGTAGTGGGGGGAAATGAGGAAACTAGTGAAGTCCACATTGATGCCATGTGGTTGGAGGGTCCCAAGGCAGAAGATGAGGTGTTCTTCCTCCTGGCATCGGGTGGTTAGGACACGGCGATGGAGGAGGCCCAGGACTACGTGTCCTTGGTGGAGTGGGATGGGGAGTTGAAGTGTTCGGCTACGGGGTGGTGGGGTTGGTTGGTTGGTGTAGGGTGGCAAGGTGCTAAAAGATTAGGCAAGGATGTGGTGAGATACAGCCTGGTCCAATCCCTGATCTGGGCATCTATCAATGGTGCAGCATTCCATTGAAAGGTGCTGGTGTGACCCAAAGTGCAACATTGAAGTGGAGAACTGTATTGTACATGGCTTGCAGATGTACAATGAGGGTGTGGCGTGGCTGGCTTCCATAGGCAGGGGATGCATGCAGTTACTGCCACAGAGTGTGCCCTGAGATATCGGTGAAGATGTCCAAGATGAGAAACTAGAGGAAGAATGGTTGCCAGGTATTTGCTCTGAATTTCATGTCAGGAATTCTCAATGTTAAGTTTCTATCCAATGGGTCGGAAAATAAGAGAGTGAATAGTTAATGGGGTTAGATTAAATAATAATGAGGGTTGTAATGAGCAATAATTCCCATCAATTGACCTTTCACCACTCATGTGAGAATTTTGTTTCAATGTTCTGGGACACGGTTGGAATAAGCAATTAGTTTAGTCTCCACTTCAAGTAAAGTCTTACTCAACATCTCCTGCAATTCTCTCAAACTTCACATTGCCCACATTGTTTAAGAGCTGGGAAGGTTTTACTCAGTACCTTTCTTCACCAGAATTTGAAAGAATCATTTTTACTCTCAAAATAGTTAGTGCTTCTTGAATTGGTTCTAAGACAGGGGTAAAATAAAATGTGCCAACTGGTGGCAAATGAAGAAGTGACCACTGTTCTATTGATATCAGCTGGTGATATGACTGGTAGCATATAGCAAATAGCATATTAGACACCCTTTTGTGATACAATTGCAGTTTCCCTACCCTGAATTGAAAAGCCCAGATTCAAGCCCCACCTATTCCAGAGGTGTGTAATAACATCTCTGAGCAGGTTGATTCAGAAATAACATACAATGCTGGCCAATTTCTGTTAGATTTTCAAGGAATTTTGTAGCCTATGACCAATCCAAGTAAAGTGATCAAACTTTACATGAAATATGGTGGTTTTCATCAATAACTTGGGATAAATGATTAACATTTATTTCTAAAACCAAAACCAGTTTGACCAGCTGTTGGCAACAGCAACAATTGTTTTATTGTCACAGTAAAAGTAACTCGAAATTTAGTTTTAGCCATTGGTATCAATTAGCAGCCTGGGAGACAGCCAAAGCTGACTAACAATAAACTGATTCTTCACCATCAGAGCCACAGCCTCCACTGCTCTGGGCTTTATTACAATGAAGAGTGTAGCTACAGTTACTACTCTGATACATCAAGAAGAAATATTCGACAACAAACAAGGCAGCAGCAGCAGCAGATATGAAGGCAGATTTTGGAATAGATGAGGCAGGTTTTGTATTTTTCTCTGTGTTTATTAGTTGGGACATACATGGTATTTTGATGGAATATTGAACAGCGTTATTTCACTGTGAGAGAGGAGAGTTGATGGATAGAAACAAGGAAGAGTGTAAGGGCTGGGCATCCCTGTTCCTGTGGCTATGTTCCATGATATGGGTACAGCAAGGACAGGGAAATCAAATAATACCCTGTACAAGGTAGCAAACCTTGTAACATAGGGTCCAAGGGTGAACAAAAACCCAGAATTCCAGAGGTGAGGTGAAAGTGACAGCCCTTGACATCAAGACTGCAATTGACAGTATGGCATCAAGGAGTCCTAACGTAACAGGAATCAATGGGAATCAGGAGGCCAACTCTCTGTTGGTTGGAGTCATACCTGGCACAGAGGAAGATGGTCTTGGTTGTTGGAGGCAAGTCATCTCAGCTCTGGGACATCTCTACAGGAGTTCCTAGGGATAATATTCTCAGCCAAACCATCTTTAGCTTTTAATCTATGACTTCCCCACAGTAAGGTTAGAAGTGGGATGTTTGCTGACAATTGTGTAATGTTCAACACCATTCGTGACTCCTCAGATATTGAAACAGTGCATGTTCATAAGCAGGTGGAAGTGGGTACTGCTGGAGATCAGAATCAAGATTAGAGTGGTGCTGGAAAAGCACAGCAGGTCAGGCAGCATCTGAAGAGTAGGAAAAATCGATGTTTCGGGCAAAAGTCTTCCTGATGAAGGGCTTTTCCCCAAAACGTCAATTTTTCCTGCTCCTCAGATGCTGCCTGACCTGCTGTGCTTTTCCAGCATCACTCTAATCTTGACCATGTTCATAAGCAGCAAGTTCTGGACAATATCCAGTCTTGGGTTGACAAGTGGTAGTAATTGTCACTGCCTGACTTTTGTGGTGTGAATTTCTCCAACTATAAGAGAATCTAACCATTGTCCCTTGACATTCAATGACATTGCCATCACTGAATCCTCCACTACCATGACTGACAAAGGGACATGCAGCCAATCCAATAGTGGATTGGCAATTTCAACAGAAATATAACAAACCTTAAAAAATGATGCTTAGTTTGAAACGGTGTTTAAAGTTTCATTGTGACCAAGTTGCCAGGCTTTGGAAGTCTCAGGGGGCACTGATTTCTAATTTGGATGAAGGAATTGGTTACAATATCTCCAAATTTGCAGACAATGCTAAGCTGGTGGCAGTGTATGCTGTGTGGAGGATACTAAAAGACTGCAGGGTCACTTGGACAGGTTGGCTGAGTGGGCAAATACTTGGCAAATTCTATATATTGTGGATAAATGTGAGGTTATCCACTTTGGTCACAAAAACAGGAAGGCAGATTATTATCTGAGTGGTGGCAGTTTAGGAAAAGGTGAAGTGCAACAAGACCTGGGTGACATGGAAGAGCCGCTGAAGGTTGGCATGTGGGTGGTGAGGAAAGCTAATGGCATGCTGGCCTTCATAGCGAGAGGATTTGAGTATAGGAGTAAGGATGTCTTGATGCAGTTACACAGAGTGTTGAGTATTGTGTGCAGTTTTGGTCTCCTAGTCTCCTAGGACATTTCTGATATTGAGGGGAGTCCAACGAAGGTTCACCAGACTGATTCATGGGATGGCAGGACTGACATATGAGGAAAGACTGGACTGACTGGGCTGGTATTCACTTGAATTTAGAACAATTATGGGAGGTCTCATAGAAACAAAGTCCTGTTGGGACTGGACCTGCTGGATGCGGGAAGAATGTTTTTGATGCTTGTAAAGTCCAAAGCTAGGGTCACATTCAAGAGTAAATGGTAAGCCATTCAGGCCTGAGGTGAGGAAGAATTTCTTCACTCAGAGTTGTGAACCGGAATTCTCTCCCACAGGAAGCTGTTGGGGACAATTTGTTAGATATATTCAAGAGGGAGCTGGACCTAAGCCTCAATCCCTTTAGCTGCAAGGGACTATGGAGAGAAAGCGAGAATGAGATATTAAAATTGCATGATCAGCCATGATCTTATTGAATAGTGGAACAGGCTCAAAGGGCTGAATGGCCCACTCCTGCAGTAATTTTCTAGGTTTCTACATTTCCAATTGAGAATGCTTAAACTGTACACTGGCAAGGGGCAGCTGTGTCAGGGGAGGCAGCACAGTGTTGCCTCCTCTACCTCCTCCGCCCCCAACCCCATTTCCAGCTTCTCTGCTATCAGGCCTGAAGTCCATTGTTACTCGCTCCCTTTGGGAATCAGATCTCTCTCCCTTGTTCAGAACCAGAGCTCCTACTCCTGCAGCCTCCTAAGGAGCATCCCCCACTTGACTAGAGGCTGAAAATTCAATCTGTTTATTTTCTTGGCAGAGAGCCTGTCAGGGATAGAGAATTAGACACAGAGAAGTTAACACTCCTCAGCATTGGGGGAAACCAACAGCTCAGGTTTCGCAGCACCTAAGGTTCCCACCCAAGACTCCACACCCAAAGGACACTTGTTATTGACTCTGCTATCTGAGGAATTTCCTCTCTCTCTCTGTGTTTCATTGAATTTTTGACATTTTAAACATCAATCTGATCACTCCTCAATCTTTGTATCGCAAGAAAATAAAAGACAAATTTATGGAACCTGGCCTCACAATTTAACCTTTGAAGTTTCAGGATTACGTTTGCTAATTATTGAACAGTAGGAACATAAGAAATCTGCAAGGGAGTGGAAATAGATTGAGTGACTGGGCGAAAAACTTTGCACATGGAGTTTAATATAGCAAAATGTGAAGCCATGCACTGAGGTGAGAGTATTCAAAAGCCAGCCTATTATTTAAAAGGAAACTCAAAAAAGTGAAGCACAGAGAGTTCTGGATGTTGTTGTGCCCTGAAATACAATTGGTTAGAATGCATGGGTGGTAAATAACTAAGATAGCAAATGGAATTTTGTCCTTTATCATTAGGGAATTAGAGTTTAAGAATTATGAACTCTTGTCACAACGGTACAGGGTGTTGGTAAGGGCTGCACCTTGAGAGGTGTAAACTTTGGTCCCTACATTAAAGGACATAGTGGCATTGGAAACAGTTCTAGAGAGATTCATGAGACTGATTCCTGAAATAAAAGGGTTGATGTATCATGAATGTTTGGAAACATTAAGCCTTTATTCATTCGTGTTTGAAAAGCGAGAGGTGACCTTATTGAAACATATATGACTCTGAGGGGACTTGAACATGTAAATGTTGAGAAGATGTTTCCATTAGTGGGGAAATCTCCAACTAGGGGACATAGACAGAATAATGGGATACTCATTTAAACTGGAGGATAGTGAATATATATAATTCTCTACCCAGAGAGCTGTGGAGCCTACATCACTGAAAATATTCAAAGAGAAGGTAGATAGATTTTTGAAATCTTGAGGAGTTGAACACAATGAGGAGCTGGTATGAAAGAGAAGCTGACATTGGAGACAGATCAGCCATGATATTGTTAAATTGTAGGTCAGGCTTGAGGGGCTGAATGGCCTATTTCTGCTGTTCTTCCAATAGATTCTCGCAGGGTGACAAATTGTTTCTAATTCCTAATGTTCAGTTGATGACAAACAAACCCCTACCTGTATCTTGTGTTTAACTCATAGAAACTGAATGCCTTTGTAACCTCAGGATGCCATGTTCAGGGCAATGAATTTCAAAACCTCATTTTAGTCTTAAGTGATCACACTGGGAACTGTTAGCTTTGCAGTTGTCTACTGGGACCAGTTTCAACTAACAGGTGTTCAGGGTCCCTTTCCTGTTGTAACAGGATAATTCATCCTCTGCCACCAGAGGCTGCAATGTCCAAATGGTTGGATTACAGCCTGAGATCCATACAAGTGTGTCAATGTAAAGGGCATTGATAATATGAAGTAGCAGTGAAATGGCATCTTTAAACTTTCCAAGCTTCACTAACCTGCCTTTACAATATTTCTAGTTACAGCCAATTACAACAGTTTATATTAGAAACTATTAAATTTACTAAACTGAAGCTCATGTGCTAATTATTTCTTAATAAAACCTCATCCACATTTATTTGATAAGATCAATTTCATAACTAGTTGGACAATTTAACAAAAAAATACATATTTGTGCCTTCACCATCAGATTTACATTAATTAAAACATCAATTCCAGAGCAGACACTCAAATTTTGTTAAGGCCTTGGAATGTGACCCACAAATTTGTTACAATCAGACTAGGGACAAATAAACTTTTTCTTTGTTAGTGTTGACAAAATTTACAGTCCTGTTTACTCACTAAAAGATTAAACTACAAGATTCCATGGTTTTAAATAAATGGAAGGAATGTTATCAAAGCAAACAAGCAACACTATCGAGTCTTTCACTCTAACATCCAGAATTAAAATGAGTCAATCATAAATTATCCAGCATACTCTTAGTGGGCACATCATAAATTGTACATTAAATGGCAAACACCACAAAGTCAACCCACCCAGATGTCAGTCATCACTGAATCACAATTTTTTTTAAAACTCTGACTTCCACATGAGAATTCAGCTCCTCTCCTTCAATGAATTTGTCTGATCCCCAGCTGGTAGTAGCTCTAAAATTCAGAATTGAAGAGTATACTTCTCATCCAAAATGCTCACAATTCCAAATCTTTCTTGGATCTGTTCCCAGACCCAGACGTTTTTGACTTCTTCAGGTGAACTGATCTCCTACCCCAATGTGTTGGCCAGGCTCCATTCCAGCATCTAAACACAGGCATGGTACCTGTTTCTCAGCCACACTAAAACCAATCTCTGCTTCTGGGTTTCCCTGGTCTCTGGATCTATGGCACTGAGCCATTAGTGTCTCCTGGGGTTTCTCCAACCCCATATTCCCTCACAATTATTAGAATAGTTTTGACTAACTGATGATTGTAAAATAGGAAAACAACCTTAAACGAGACCAAAATACCTAACTCTGAGCAATAAAAGTCCCCTTCACCCAGTTCCTAAACAGCGTCTAAAGCACCAGTTCACTGTGGTGAAGCATCTAAACTTCATATTTTTGTATCCTGATTTACACAACTTTCAGTCTGTTACTGGTTGCTTAATTCCCTAACCTTATGTGCAACCACTCTGAACAGCCAATCTAGGTTAGAATACTATCACAGAAGAATGCTACAAAAGGGTATAAATAGAGAAAATAAGAGTAGGAATAGGCCATTCAACCCTTGGAGCGTTCTCTGCCATTCATAGGATCATGGATGATCATTCAGCTCAGTATTCTGTACCCAGTTTCTCTGCGTACCTTTTGATTCCTTTAACCGACAGAACTAAATTTATTTTCTTCTTGACCTCAATGTTTTGACCTCAATCATTTTCTATGGCAGGGAATTCCACAGGCCTACCACTGTCTAGATGAAGAGATTTTCTTCTTATCTCAGACATAAATGGCCGACCCCCCATCGTCAGACTGTGACTCCTGATTCTGGACTGCCTAATCATCAGGAACATCCTTCCTGCTTTTACTGTATCTGGTCTGGTTAGCATTTTATACATTTCTATGAGATACCTCTCATTCACCTAAACTCTGATGAATATGGTCTGAAATGATCAAATTTCTCTTCATGTGTCAGTCCTGCCATCTGCATAATAAATGTATTTACCCCTTAGCTATAAGGGCTCTTGTAGTAGAGTGATAGTATCCCTATCTCTGAGCTAGGACACCTGAGTTCAAGTCCTACTTGCTCCAGAGGTGTGTAACAACATCCCTGATAATTTTAATCAATTTTATCCGTGAGCTTTATTTGGCTTTGTGCATGGTCTCTCAATGATACCCAACATTATACCTGGAGGGACTGACTTTCTTCATCCAAAGTGTTTTCACAATAGTGGCAGGTGCTGCGCTACTTTGAACTTGTTGAATGCTTGCAATCAATCTTCGAAAATTTTACAACCAGAAACATCAAAACATGCATTTCCTCAGATTCAATTAAGGGAAGATTAAGGGAACTAATGAACTCTTCCACGTGACCTCCAACACAACCTAAGAATCCCCATATCTCCAACAAGGCTTTCTTTAGTTGCAAATATGACGTGTTTGTTTAAGAAAGGATAACGCAGGAAACTACAGATATCAGTAGTGGGAAATATGCTGAAGAATATGAACTTGGAAAAAAATAAGTTAATACGAGACAGTCAACATGGCTTGGTAAAGAGCAAGTCATGTCAAACAAATTTTATTGAGTTCTTTGAAAAGATGACACAGGCAGAGGAGGCAACTGCTGTGAAGGTGTGTATAGTTGGACTTTCAGAAAGCATTTAGTGCATTGCCACATGGCAGATTTGTTAGCAAATTAGAAATGTTTGGGAATAATGGGTCCTTGGCAGCTTGAGTTAGAATTTAGCTAAAAGATAGAAAACAGAGAGTAGTTGTAGATGAGCACTTCTCAGACTGGAGACAGGTTGAAAATGGTCAACTACCTTATGTGGCAGACAATTCCACAGGCTCACCACTCTCTTGATGAAGAAAATTCTCCTTACCTGAGTCCAAAAAGCCCAAGGATTGATATTGGTTCCTTGCTTTCCCTGATTTTTATAAATGATTTGGAGATGAATTTGAAGGGTAAAGTCTCTAAATTTGCAGAAGCTACTAAGCTCGGGGAATAGTGGTGACTCTGAGTGACTTCAGAAAAAACATTGTCAAGTTGGCCAAACGTGCAGATACCTGACAGATGAATTTCATTGCAGAGAAATGAGAGGGAGTGCATCTTGGCAGAAGAAACACAGAGACAATACGAGTTCAGCGGTACAAGGGGAACACAGGAGCAGAGGAACTTTGGGGATCAAGTACATCATTTTCTGAAGGTGGCCAAGCAAGTTGAAACAGTTGTTAAGAAAGCTTACAGGATTCTTGGATTTATAAATAAAAGTATTGGGTTTTAGACAACATGATGGTACAGTGGGTAGCATTGTTGCCTTACAGCACCATGGATCTGGGTTTGATTCCAGCCTTGGATTACTGTGTGGAGCTTGCATGTTCTCGCCATGTCTGCATGCTTTTCCTCTGAGCATTCCAGTTTCCTTCCACAGTCTAAAGATGTGCAGATTAGATGGAGAGGCCATGGTAAAAAGTGGGTGTTGGTTGGATGTTTTTTGGAGAGTTGGTGCAGACTCAATGGGCGAAATGGCCTTTTTATGTACTGTAAGTATTCTATGAAAGGAAAGAAGTGATGCTACATCTCTGCAAATTATTGGGCAGATCACACTTGGAGTAATTTGTTCAGTTCTGGGTACTTTATTTAAAGAAAGATGGTAAAGTTCTGGAGAGTGTGTAAAGAATGAGGGATTTTAGATACAAGAAAAAATAAGAGAAGTTGGGCTGATTTTCTTCAGAGTAGAGAAAAGATTAAAAGCCATCCTTATTGAGATGTTCAAAATTATGAGCATGTTTGACAGGCTAAAGAAGGATATTTTGTTTCCGCTGGTTAGTATGTCGATGACTAAGTCAGCAAGAGTGAGAGGAGGAGAAACTTCTTTACTCAGAGTTCTTGGGATTTGGAATATGCTTCCTAGGAAAGTGGTGGAGGCGGATTCCAGATGAGGAGGCTGAACATAAATTTGAAGGGGATTAATTTAGAGGCCTACAGAAATAGGGTTGGAGGGTGAGTTAGCAGGGTAGCTCCTTCAGAAGTTGGTACAGACACAATAGGTCAAATGCCCTCATTCTATACTATAAAATTCTATGATTCTGTGGCAGCAAGTCTGGAAATAAATCAGAAGAATACTTTGTTTGTTTGTGAACAGAGTAGAGTCATTGTACCATTTCTGTCATAATAGAACTCAACTTCAATTGTAGTTGTTTCTATGTCCAAAGCATTTTGCCCATCTCAACTTGCCCCAGACTGTTTTAAAAATCAATGGAATACTTACTGACATGTAGTCAGTTTTGTTATGTAGGAAATGGCAGTACATTTGAGTACAGCAAAATTCAACAAGAACAATGTGGTAATAACCAGGTACCTTGTTTGTTGGCTGAGGGATAAATATTGCACAGATAGATACAAAAAAGTTGAATATTGCTCAGGATTCCAGTATAATGCCCTTGCTCTTCTTCTTGTGTCATGGGATCCGTTACACACCCACGAGAGGGCAGAAGATGCCTCAGTTTAATGCCTCATCATGAAGACAGAGCCTCATCTGACAGTCACTTGCTCACCACTGCTGTGAAGTATCAGGCTTTGTTTTGTGGTCAGATTGCAGACGTGGAGCTTGAACCCACAAGCTGGTGCACTGAAGGAGAGAGTGAGGCCCAGATGACACCGAGCCTTTGTCTTTCTAAAATCTCAATAGACCAGGAGTTCAAAGTCCATTGAAAAAAAAAACAAACCTCAGAGATAGTGAGGGTGAGCTTTGTTCACCTGGTTCCCAGATAGAAAATTGTTCTGAGTGAAACTCTGATGGATTCACTCACAGAAAAATCAAACTGGGGTGTGATTTTGCATATATCACCTGTCCTGCTGTTCATGCAAATAATGCTTTTTAGTTTTAGTATTATTTCCTATGGGCACCAACTGGCCAGGAAAATACTGAGACTATTCCTCAAGAATACAACTGGTACATTATCTATTCACCAATCTAAAGAAAGCTTCCCCAAATTGAATGAAGTTTGGACATTTAAATCCAACACATCAACTATTTCACTAGCTATATCAACTCTAGGGTGAAATCCATCAGGACTGGGGACTTGTCAACTCACAGTTCCAACAATTTATTCAGAACTACTTGCCTAGTAATTGTAATTTTCTTGAGTTCCTTCCTCCCTTTTCAATTCCTGATTTCCAGGATGTTACATTTCCCCCCTCTCTAAAGGCCAATGCTAAATATCTATTCAATTAATCTACCATTAATTTATTCTTCATTGCTAGTTTCCCGGATTGATTTTCTGCAGGAAGGATCTTGCATGTCCTGATAATGAAAGCAAACAGCCTTCAAAGTTATTCAACCCCCGCACCATCAAGCATCTGCAAAACAAATATTTGTTAAAAACTCGTAGAACGTTTCAGTCCTTTGATAATTCTGTGGAAATCACAATCATTGGTGTTCTTGTACATACACTTCATTGCCATTCACCTCTCACTGCAAGTGACAAGAGAGGTAATGAAAAGGGGATATAATGGGGTGAGTTGGTATTAGAGAAACTCAGTTCTTCTCACCACCTCAGTCATTAAGTGTTGGTTGAGAAAGACCATGGATGACTTCGTTCACTCATCAGCAACTAAGGCCTATAGGAGATCCATTAATAACCACTTAACATCTCAACTCACCATATCCCCAATGGCCGCTCTTCCCTGCAGACAAGCAAGAGTCACCAATTGTCAGAACCTAGTCTCTGAAAGTCACCTCTCTGATTTTGCCTCCCCCCTTACCCCCCACTCCATGAGAGGCAGAGGAGAGCCATTAAGCTTATCATCACTGGACCACCCAAGGAGTGGGCAAAGCTGGTGGACTTTCGGATGGAGAGTCTGATGGCTTGTGATTGTCCAACTGTTTCTGGTGCCAGTGTCAGGGATTGTAATAAGATAAGATACTTAACCTCATTCATACGTTAGCTCGGAACAAGCTGATTGGCACACAACAAGTTGAATTTTCTTAACAAATGGCTGGTATGTTAGTGACACCGAAAACACTCATCCCCAACCCACACTTTGACAAAAGGGAAAATTCCAGCTATTGCGTTTCTTGCAAATTATTGTGTCATACATGATGTCTATCGGTTCAAAATGAATGTTTGCACAACATTGAGAACAATGACTGCTCTAACATGTACTTCATCCAATAGCAGTCCTTCCTAATCCATCAAATTTTACGTGGATTTAAAAAATACTTTGGGAAATCTGAAGAAGATTAAGACAGTTCATCGTAGTATTCCGGATAAAATATATCCCTAATTAATCATTGAAATAGATTATCTTTTGGTGTTTTGTGAGCTTGCTATGCACAAATTGGCTGCCATTATAACATGCATCATTGGCTGGAAAAATGCTTTGAGGTGTCCTGTAGTGATAAAGGATGCAATGGAAACACAAGTGGTCCTTTTTTTCTTAAAATAATCACAAAAAGTAATTTGCTAATTATTGAAGAATGTGAGGTCTAGCCAAGGAATGTTCTGGTGGCCTGTCCCTTGCATCAAGGGCAGTTTGATATGTCACTGCTGTGACAGTGCATTATGGTGTTGGCTATATCATAATGCCTGGAAATTGTGAATCATCACCTTTAATAATTATTGAAAATCGGAGGCAAAACATCAGTCAATACGTGGAACAATGTCTGCTACCTATTACTGGGTGCAATCACAAGGATGAAAACTTGTGTGACAGTGTAAAATGGGTGAGAATCCACAGCCCGTTTCACATCTTTGTCAATTTTATTTCAGTTTCTGTAAAAAGTGAGACTGACTCACTATCAGCTGTTTGAAGCAATTTCACAGTTTCCCCCTCCACTTGCTCACACAGAAACGGTAATGCCCACGTGTCTGTTTCAGCTTTATGTTCAAGTATTTCTCATGTTGACATTACCTTCAAGGACTTTGCCTTCCTACTGATAAAAACTATCAAGAGTCCAGTCCTAAAAATAACACGGTAATCAGACAACTGATTTCTGAGAAACAGAACATCCTACAAGCATCCTGATCACAGCTGCAATGAAACAACTGCACACTCTTAACAAAAGTAAAATACTTTGGATTTTGGAAATCTACATTCCTTCTTTGGTTTGAAAGTCAACATCAGAAAAAATGGTCAACTTTATCGAATGGGGAATGGAGTGCAAATTGTGAGTTGGGATAGTATACCTGAGGAAGTGTGATTCTACCACACTCACTGATGGCCTATCTTCCATCAATAAGGAAATGTAAACTTTATTCTGTGTTTCAAAGCCTTGCACAAGGGCATTGATTCAACAAGGATTCTCACACACTAACAACAGTCATTTTCCATTTTCTAAAGCGGAGACACTGATATGATCTTTCAGGCTTGTTTTCAGAATTACAATTAATCAGTGTCTAAACTGGGAAGAAAGCTAGGCCCACCCTGCAGGGAGGGTTCTACAAAACAGAAGAAAGCATAAATCTATAAACCCTTTATCTTTGTCCAACTCCCTCATCCCTGGACTGTGTTTATCAAATAAAATCATATTAAAAGGCTTATTGACTCTGATGTATTCAGTACAAGGCTGTTATATGATAGCTACATGCCTTCTCAGCCTTTCACTCACATCAAAGTCAGTGGCAGGTGAGCAGACAGTGACCATGTGCTCCCTTCCTGACACCTGAATTTCAGATAATTACAGCAAGTCATTCTGCTGCCGCCAGGCACGTTGTTTTATTTTAGCTCTTCTAGCTATGAATAGATCGCGACGTTCTGACAAAGTCTTTTACAAAAGACACTGACATCTTGGGTCAGCTTCACAAATTCAGAATCAACCAACCGATTATCCCTATCCTGAGGGTTCTCTAAATAAAAAGATTGATAAGGAGATAAAGCATTAAAACCACAAACGCTGTAATCTTAAGGATCAGAATGGAAATTCCTGTATTATCAATGTGCTAAAGATGATAATAGTCCAGTTTAAATTGGGTAGCCCTGCAGGCAGCGGCTCTGCTCTCTGAACCTGCTTCTTAAATTCAATAAAATATGAAACCTGGCTTGGGGTAAAGTGGGAAGAGCATAACCCCAAGTTTGGGATTTAAATTGGGTGTGGCACAGTGGCTCAGTGGTTAGCACTGCTGCTTCACAGTGCCAGAGACCTGAGTTCGATTCCAACATCAGGCAATTGTCTGTGCGGAGTTTGCACATTCTCCCTGTGTCTGCGTGGGTTTCCTCCGGGTGCTCTGGTTTCCTCCCACAATCCAAAGATGTGCAGGTTAGGTGAATTGGCCACGCAAAATTGCCCATTGTGTTCATGGATATGTAGGTTAGGTGCATTAGTCAGGGGAAATGTAGAGTAATAGGTTTGGGAAATGGATCTGGGTGGGTTACTCTCCAGAGGGTCAGTGTGGACTAGTTGGGCCAAAAGGCCAGTTTCTACACTGTAGGGATTGTAGCCAGTGTGGGTAGACCAGAAGGTTGAGGGAGAAAGGTGCAGAGAACAGAACAAATGAAGACAATGTCAGGAAACAAAAGAGATATTCTAGATGAGGGCTGACATCTGATGGTCGGACTTTGACAGTCCAGCGTGGACAGGAGTTGGACGTGGAGCCCTGTAGAATCCAAAGGAATTTTCTGGGAAATGGAAGATTCCACTGAGCAGTTCCTCAAAGAAAGTATACATTTTAAATCGGAGACTTTGGAGGGTTCAGATTAAATTAAACGAAGTAGTTACTCAGGAAAAGATAGAATCTCAAATGTATAATCTTACTCCTGAGTGACTATTCAACTGATTCCCATACTTACTTTACCTTACTCCCAACTAGACCTCCCCAGACAACTTACAGTCCTCCAGGATCTCCCTCCTCTCCATGATCCAAATACTCCTTCAGACCTTCCAACAGACCATCTACTCCCCATCTGACCAGACCCAGCTCTTTCTGCCTGGGACGCTTCCCTACGCCCCACCTCACTGAATCTGATCTGACCTGACCCTCTGGAAACTGAGCTCTTGCCACACCTGGTTCAATCTGACACCACCCAAGCCACTCTGGCCCCTCTTTCTCAGCACATCCCTATTGGATCTGGAGCTTCCTGAGTTAAAACATCATTCCCCTGTCCCCCTCCCCCCATCACACAAAAACAGAAATTGCTGGGAAAACTCAATAGGCCTGGCAACATCCGTGGAGAGAAAGCAGAGTTAACTTTTGGAGCATTTCTCAGAACATTTCCGAACCCGCTGCTATGACCCCTGCTGGATCCATTTCCCCCACCCACCCATTTTAGCTCTTCTAGCTATGAATAGATCGCGACGTTCTGACAAAGTCTTTTACAAAAGACACTGACATCTTGGGTCAGCTTCACAAATTCAGAATCAACCAACCGATTATCCCTATCCTGAGGGTTCTCTAAATAAAAAGATTGATAAGGAGATAAAGCATTAAAACTCCATTCTGTGGCCAAGTGGCTGTCAGAACGTTTACATTTCAGATTACAGCAGCTGCCTGCTACGAAAAGGGGGCCTTTCCTGAATAGTACTAAATCTGGAAGAACATCTGAACAAAAGTACAGTTCCATATTTCTGACGGAGCCCTAACTGGAATTTTATTTTGGAAATGAAGAATTGTCTCCATTTGTGATAAAGGGCAGAAGTGATGTTCCTTGGAAACTTTTGCCGACTTTACTGATTACATAGGCATGTAAATGCTTTCAAGAGGAAATTAATTTGAGTGTAATTATTTAGCAGTGTGTGAATTAAATAAGGAGTCTGCATTCATCATAGTAAACACATTGAATGTATGACTTGGAGATGCCAGTGTTGGACTGGGGTGTACAAATTTAAAAATCACACAACACAAATCCACGTGCACACATTCACATATACCTTTGAGGGGTGAATTTGTACTTACAGAGTTACATTGTACTTTGCTCAAAAACTGCATGGATCCATGTAAGACTCTGTTAACTCATTTCTTAGATTAGAATCAGTCTAAACAGTATGGTATAAACATGGAACACAGGGGGCTAACACCTTCAACATATTGTCTGGGCCATTTGTTAAACATTTGTTTAAGTTTAACCATTTGTTAAAGTTAACCTGAGAACGTAACTTTCCAAAACAAGTTTTATGATTTGCATATGAAAGAAGTGAAACTAACATGGTCATTCTAACAGATGAGAGACTTAACAATCAAGGTATTTTTCAATGTATAATTTCAGTTACATTACACTGTAAACTTTTGCTATAAATTCTGTGTCTTACAATTGTGTACTCCACAACCACCTGATGAAGGAGCAGTGCTCCGAAAGCTAGTGCTTCCAAATAAACCTGTTGGACTAGAGTCTGGTGTTTTGTGATTTTTAACTTTGTAC
The DNA here is from genome assembly GCF_004010195.1 of Chiloscyllium plagiosum. NCBI lineage: Eukaryota > Metazoa > Chordata > Chondrichthyes > Orectolobiformes > Hemiscylliidae > Chiloscyllium > Chiloscyllium plagiosum. Next base: position 35,278,781 of record NC_057745.1, read on the forward strand.
ATTGAATATAATTGAGGTTTGTCCTTCCTACAATGTTAAGCAGTGATATACTATGTTTGCTATCTGGGATATAATACCCAACAGAGTGACACTGTTACTGAGATATTTATATGTCCAATTGTGACATCTTCAAATAATCGACAAATAAAGCATTTTTTGTCACTCTGACCAAGGTCTCTAAAAGTAACAGTGTCACATTAACAGTGTTGGCAGTGAAACACAATACACGAGAGATTGAAAGTAGAATTATGAATCCTAATCAGTGGTATCTAACTCACTTGACAAACTCCTTTGGAAGAAGAAGGCAACTCCAGTCATGTTTATCCACTCCTGGGCTAGGTAGTGGATACTTTAGGAGTAGCATAGGGGAAATGTTTCGCCATCTTTCAGAGTTCAGCAAGGCTCTTGTGATGAAAACAGAAGAGTCCAGTGCACACGCCCATTATTGCCTGGCCTTTCCCTTACTATTACTTCTCTGGTTCATTCTCCATTAGGTTCATTCCTGAAGAAGGGCTTATGCCCGAAACGTCGATTCTCCTGTTCCTTGGATGCTGCCTGACCTGCTGCGCTTTTCCAGCAACACATTTTCAGCTTCATTCTCCATTACTAAATCCAAAGTAAGTCTTCTCCACTTTGACTTTGTAATTGCTGGTCTTCACAGTAGAGGACACTAATAACATGTCAGTAATTAACAAAGAGATGTGAAGACCTGGAACCAATTATTATTACGGAAGAGGTAGTGTTGGGCAAGCTAATGGAGCTAAGGATAGGTAAGTCTCCTGGCCCTGATGGAATGCATCCTAGGGTACTAAAACAGATGGTGGGAGAAATAGCAAATGCATTGGCAGTAATTTTCCAAAATTCACTGGACTCTGGGGCAGTTCCAGCAGATTGGAAATGAGTAAATGTGACGCTACTGTTTAAAAAGGGAGGTAGACAATAGATAGGGAATTACAGACTGGTTAGCTTAACCTCTGTAGTGGGGAAGATGCTTGAGTCTATTATTAAAGAAGAAATAGCAGGGCATCTCAATACAAATTGTCCCATTGGGCAGATGCAGCATGGGTCATGCTTAACAAATCATTTGGAATTCTATAAAGACATTACGAATAAGGTGGACAATGGAGACCAAGTAGATGTGGTGTGCCTCAATTTCCAAAAGGCCTTTGACAAGGTGCCGCACAAGAGGCTGCTGCATAAGATAAGGATGCATGGCATTATGGGTAGACTATTAGTGTGGATAGAGGATTGGTTGACTAACAGGAAGCAATGAGTGGCAATAAATGAATGCTATTCTGGATGGCATTCAGTGACTAGTGGTGTGCTTCAGGGATCAGTGTTGGGACCGCAGTTACTTATAATTTATATAGATGATTTGGAGTTGGGTACCATAGGTAATGTGTCAAGGTTTGCAGATGACACTAAGATGAGCGGGCACAGGTCTGGCAGATGCAATACAATGTTAATAAATGTGAAGCCATCCATTTTGGTAGGAGAAACAGTAAAAAGAGCTATTACTTGAATGGCAAATTGTTGTAGCATGCTGCTATGCAGAAGGACCTGGGTATCTTTGTGCATGAATCACAGAAGGTTGGTCTGCAGGTGCAACAAGTAATTAGGAAGGCAAATGAAATTTTGTCCTTCATTGCTAAAGAGATTGAGTTTAAAAGCAGGGAGATTATGTTGCAGCTGTACAAAGTGCCGGTGAAGCCACACCTCGAGTACTGCGTGCAGTTTTGGTTTCCTTTCTTGAGAAAGGATATACTGGCACTGGAGGGGGTGCAAAGGAAGTTCATTAGGCTGATTCCAGAGTTGGGGGGTGCGGGGTTATCTTATGAGGAGAAACTGAATAAACTGAGGTTATATTTATTGGAATTTAGAAGAATGGGGGGATTTCTTGGAAACATATAAAATCATGAAGGGAATGGATTAGATAAAGCAGAGAGGATGTTTCCATTGGCAGGTGAAGCTAGGACATTGAGAAGGAACTTCTTCACCCAGAGGGTTGTAAGTCTATGGCATTCCTTGCCCAGTGAAATAGTTGACACTACTTCAGCAAAATGTTTTCAAAGTTAAGGTAGAATTTTTTTTGAACAATAAAGGAATTAGGGATATGGTAAGAGGGAGGGTAAGTGGAGCTGAGTGCACGAAAAGATCAGCCATGATCTTACTGAATGGCAGAGCAGGCTCAAAGGGCCAGACGGCCTACTCCTGCTCCTAGTTCTTATGTTCTGAGGTAATGAGTGGCATTGATAGAGTAGATAGCCAGACACTCTTCCCCAGGGCAGAAATGAGTGTCACGAGGGGTCATAATTTTAAAGTGATTGGAGGAAGGTATAGGGGAGATGTCAGAGGTCAGTTCTTTATGCAGAAAGTGTTGGGTGCGTGGAATGCACTGCCAGCAGTGGTAGTAGAGACAGATTCATTGGTCCATTTAAGCAACTGCTGGACAAGCACAAGGATGGCAGTAAAATGAGGGGTGTGTAGGTAGGTTGATCATAGATTAAGACAAATGCATGGCACAGCATCATGGGATGAAGGCCCTGTAGTGTTCTACATTCGAGGTGATATGCTTTACCTTGGGATGGATGGGCAAGACACCCTTCAGGATTTTTACTCTTGATGCTAGGAGGTCAAATACAATATGAACACATTTCAGTATAAGAATCTGATAAAATGTACAGCACAAATGAGAAAAGTGGGGAATGTATTGCAGCCACTATCTCCTATCAAAAAGCTAGCAATTGCATGGCCTGTCGCTCTGTTGTAATTGGGGAAAAATGTGGCAACATAAACATTAAGAAAAGTGGATGATATTCATATGAGGGGTGTTATGGAGAGTTAAGTAGGAATGCATGGCAGGGGCTTTCCATCTCTGTTTATATTCCATTAAACTAAAAACTCCATCCTAAACATTAACAATGTTAATACTTTATTTTTGCAATCCCACTAAAGGAGATATAGCTGGTGTGGACAAGTTGTCAAATATGTGTGGTTTACTTCCTCTTTTTGCCTGAGAAATATCTGGGATCTGTGCCAGAGGAATGTCACTGCAGTGGCAACACTATTAAGATTGTCTTGAATTTGCAGCAAACTATGTAAATTATGTCTATAATTTTTTTTGCAATGTCTTCTTGTCCCTTTTCTGACAACTTGAACAGCTAATTATTAACATTTCCCTCACCAATCAGATTAATGACAATTGTAAATTTCCTCAGTATATATCAGTTTAAGTCAGTTTTAACAAATGCTGAAGGATATTTACAATAAAATTGTAGTTCAGACTGTGACTATAAGAAATGATTCACAATTATTAATAATTCAATAACTAATTTCAAAATAAATTTCCATGCAATGGACAATATTAAAATAATATGCATTCAAATCCATAAAGAGACATATCAAGGCAAGAGATTGTAATGTTCTCTTCCCTCAAAATTGGTTTATTCAATTTTTCTCTATTATTTTCATCCCAAAAATCTCAAAATGCATTTTGAAACAGCAACTGGTCTAATTTCCAGTGTACAGTAAGTTGAAGATTTCTTGTAAAACTTTTGTTTTTACCTGCAGCATTGTGGATCTTCTAGGTGTGATTGTGCCCTGAACTGTTCACTTCTAAAGACCTCTTCAGTGATAAAATAGAGTCTTAAGGCGGAAATTCGGTTTAGCCCATGTTTAAGTCAAGCCAGCATCTTAGGAGAAAGTGAGGACTGCAAATGCTGGAGATCAGAGCTGAAAAATGTGTTGCTGGAAAAGCGCAGCAGGTCAGGCAGCATCCAAGGAGCAGGAGAATTGAAGTTTCGGGCATAAGCCCTTCTTCAGGAAGAAGGGCTTATGCCCGATATGTCGATTCTCCTGCTCCTTGGATGCTGCCTGACCTGCTGCGCTTTTCCAGCAACACATTTTTCAAGCCAACATCTTAGTAAAGGAGTTGAATTAATCAGCAGGAATAGTTATCCTGAGGATTGATCAGAGACTGACTGACCATTAAGTTGTTCATTTGTATTTATTAAGAACAAGCGCGACATCTCAGGAGCTACCACCTAATTGAAAAATCTTGATTAATAGTGACCAGCTGATTGGGAGTTAACAAATCATTGCAGGAAAAGGCTTTGGACCCTCTTGTGATGTCGAGGTAGTCTCTACCTTTGGGCTAGAAGACCAGAATTCAAGTCCCACCTGCTCCAGAGGCATATAATGATTAGAAAAATAAGATTAAAAAAAAATACAGAAAGCATTCTTCCATGACTTTTGATGGCTTGCATTGCTCATAACACATTTTGCATGCATGTATTGAATGGCTATGTAGGTGTTTTTACTGGTGATGTATAGTAATTAAGAAAAAGGCAAAAAAAATGTTATGGTGATTCTGGTGGCGGGGGATGTTCAGTTGTGTGTGATAACACTCCTCAGGGAAAAAGAAAGAAAAAAAATTCAACTTCTTTGAAAAGGTGGCTTTAAAAAAAGTGTCAGTGCTACAGGGGAAAGGGAGTGGGTTACGTCCTTCTGTGCAATGTAAGTATACCAGTCATATGACAAGGACTGGGAAGACAACAATGTGAGTTCTTTATTTGAATACGATATACGTGTAATATTAACCGGGACACTATGTGCATGTCTGATCTCGAGCACAGAGTCATGGGACTACAATAGCACATTCTGTGTTGCAGTGGATAACGATTGACAGCAGTTTAGCAAGAATTCTTTTAAAGATACATGTACACCATGTCACAACATTCCCTTTACCTTTATTCGAAAGCTTTACCTCTAAGGAATCAAACTAATTACATGCAAGCAAGGGAAAACAGCATTCTGCCTGAATATGCCCTGACACATAGTAATAAATGTACAAGACAAAATATCCTTTCCACCTTGTCAAAACCATTCAAGATGCTATAAACCTCTATCAGTTCACCCTTCACTTTTCTGAACTCTTGGGAAAACAAGACCAGCCTGTGCAATCTTTCCTCCTAAGACAACTTGTTCATTCATTCTCAGTACCAGACTGGTAAACCTCCTCGGAATTGCTTCCAAAACCTTTCTGTCTTCTTTAAATAAAGAGACCAACTGAGACCAAAACAATACTTAAGATGTGGTCTCATCAACGCTCTGTGTAACTGAAGCAAAACATCCTGACTTTGATGTGCAATTCTGCCCAGAATTAGGGATAGTATTCCATGAGACTTTTTCATAACTTGCAGTATTAATGTTTTGTGACTCATACACTATAACAATTAGATCTCTCTTTACCTTTGAATTCTGCATTCACTAATGAAATGACACTCTGCTTTCTTTTATTCTTCCTGCCAAGGTGAACATCTTTGTATTTTCCCACAAAATGTACTCCATCTGCCAGATTTTTGTTCACTGGCTTAAACTTTCTATATCAGTCTACATTCTTACTATGTTCTCTTTACAACATTTTATTTCCTACCTATCTTTGTGTCATCTGCAAATTTAGCCACCATGCCTTTGATCCTCTCTTTAGGCATTGTTGATGATCACTGATATAAGTTGTAAAAGAGTCAAAAAAATGGTGGTGCAAAAACACAGCCAAGGAGCAGGAGGGCAACGTTTCTCCAGCATCTACAGTCCTCACTTTCTCCCATAAGTTGTAAAAGGTCAACAGCCTAGTACAGACCGTATGGGACTCCACTTGCCACATTCTACCAATCTGAAAAACACCTATTTATCCATGCTCTCTGTTTCTCTGCAAGCCAGCCAATCGTATATCCATGTTAGTATGCTATCCTTGCACTGTGAGCTCCTACTTTGCCCAAAAGCTTTTATGTGAGACATTGTTAAATGGCAAGTTCAGTCCATCAACATATTACTCCTTCAAAGAATTCCAGTAAACTGGTTAAACACGATTCCCTTCTCACTAAACTAAATTGATGAGAGTCATAGAATCGTAGAATCAAACAGCATAGGATTCTTTGGCCCATTATGTCTATGCCAATGTACTCATCCAGATGCTTCTTAAATATTTCCAGAGTACCTGCATTTCAAGCAGTGCGTTTCATGTTTCTACGACCCTCTGGGTAGAAAACAATTTTCCTCAGATCTCCTCTTTGTGCTCTCTGGTCATAGACACGTTTGCCATGGGGAAAAGATCTACTCTGTCTATACCCCTCATAGTTTTGTATATCTCAAGAAAACCAAACCCAGCCTATCCACTCTGTCCTCATAACTAAACTTTCTTTATCTCAGTCCTAGATGGTCTACTCTGTATTCTGGGACTGCGTCTACTGGTTCCAGTATACCAAAGATCCTCCCTGCACCTATGAACAGGATGGAGATGGTAGATAGGGAGAAGCTGTTCTCACTTGGAAAAAGAACAAGAACAAGAGGACACAGATTTACAGCAATATGCAAAAATGATCCAGAGTGAAACAAAATCATTTTCACACAGTGAGTTGTGAGGGTATAGAATATCCTGCCTGGAAATGTGATGGAGGCTATTTCAAGCCTTTTTGTGCAGTTCTGGCTGACCAGCATTATTGCCTGTCCCTAGTTGCCCTTGAGAAGGGGTGGTGAGCTACCTTCTTGAACTGCTGCAGTCCTGTTCTGTCAGTAAATCCACAATGCTCTTGGGGAGGGACTTCAAGGATTTTGATCCAGTGACAGTGAAGGAATGCAATGTATTTCCAAGGAGTGAGGAGCTTGGAGAGAATCTTGGAATTGGTGATGGTCCCATATATATGTTGCCCTTGTCCTTCCAGGTGGAAGTGGTCATGGGTTTGGAAGGTGCTCTCTAAAGACCTTTGAAGAATTTCTGCAATGCATCATGTAGATAGTGGATCAGTTGTGCTGGAAGAGCACAGCAATTCAGGCAGCATCTGAGGACAGGCAAAATCGGCGTTTCGGGCAAAAGCCCTTCATCAGGAATAAAGGCAGAGAGCCTGAAGCGTGGAGAGACAGTAATGCTAACCACTGAGCCACCTTGCTATCCTCTTGTATATTGATAATTGTCTAGGGACAAAGACTTGAAAGGAGCCAGGATTTTGCATTTTAATCAGCAGTCTACCTCCAAACTGATTAAAGACTTCAACAAGGGCAGCTAGTTTTAAAGTTGTTCATGTTTTGCTTATAAATATTGTGTCTTATACCTCCTTATCAGACAACCCCTGAGCAAGGAGTGGAGCTTTGAAAGCTTGCAATTTTAAATAAACCTGTTGGACCATAACCTGGTGTCGTATGCTTTTTGACCTTATCCACACCTCTCCAATGCTGGCATCTCTACATAACGGCTAGAAATACTGTAATGAGTAACTTGCCTCCTGACTTCCCAAAACCTGTTCACCAAACCACAGTGTGATCGAATACTCCCTACTTGCCTGAATCAATGCAGTGTCAACAACCTTCAAGAAGCTTGACATAATCCAGGACAAAGCAGTCCATTTGGTTGACACCACATCCACAAACATACACTCCATCCATCACCAAAGCTCAGTAGCAGCAGTGTACACTATCTACATGATAAAAGGTAAAAACAATGACTGCAGATGCTGGAAACCAGATTCTGGATCAGTGGTGCTGGAAGAGCACAGCTATTCAGGCAGCATCCGAGGACAGGCAAAATCGACGTTTCGAACATCTCCGAGACACCCGCACCAATCAACCAAACCGCCCCGTGGCCCAACATTTCAACTCCCCCTCCCACTCTGCCGAGGACATGGAGGTCCTGGGCCTCCTTCACCGCCGCTCCCTCACCACCAGACGCCTGGAGGAAGAACGCCTCATCTTCCGCCTCAGAACACTTCAAGATTTTGCCTGTCCTCGGATGCTGCCTGAATAGCTGTGCTCTTCCAGCACCACTGATCCAGAATCTGGTTTCCAGCATCTGCAGTCATTGTTTTTACCTTTTATCATGTAGATAGTGTACACTGCTGCTACTGAGCTTTGGTGATGGATGGAGTGTATGTTTGTGGATGTGGTGTCAACCAAATGGACTGCTTTGTCCTGGATTATGTCAAGCTTCTTGAAGGTTGTTGACACTGCATTGATTCAGGCAAGTAGGGAGTATTCGATCACACTGTGGTTTGGTGAACAGGTTTTGGGAAGTCAGGAGGCGAGTTACTCATTACAGTATTTCTAGCCGTTATGTAGAGATGCCAGCATTGGAGAGGTGTGGATAAGGTCAAAAAGCATACGACACCAGGTTATGGTCCAACAGGTTTATTTAAAATTGCAAGCTTTCAAAGCTCCACTCCTTGCTCAGGGGTTGTCTGATAGGAGGTATAAGACACAATATTTATAAGCAAAACATGAACAACTTTAAAACTAGCTGCCCTTGTTGAAGTCTTTAATCAGTTTGGAGGTAGACTGCTGATTAAAATGCAAAATCCTGGCTCCTTTCAAGTCTTTGTCCCTAGACCATTATCAATATACAAGAGGACAGCAAGGTGGCTCAGTGGTTAGCATTACTGTCTCCCAGCGCCATGGACCCGGGTTTGATTCCATACTCAAGTGACTGTCTGTGTGGGGTTTGCACATTCTCCCCATGTCTGTCTGGACTTCCTCCGGGTGCTCCAGTTTCGTCCCATAGTCCAAAGCTGTGCAGGTCAGGTGAATTGGCCATGCTATTTGCCCACATTGTGCAGGGATGTGTAGGTTAGGTAAATGGGAGGGAATGGGTTTGGATGTGATACTCTTTGGAGAGTCGGTGTAGACTTGTTGGGCCAACAGGCCTGTTTTCACACTGTAGAGGTTCTAAGGTAATATCTCAGGTTAGATAATGCACTTTAGGTGTGAGGTTCCATTTTGAATCTGTATGTTTTTGGCTGAGGTCCGGTTTTATTATTCTGACAGAAAAGAATCTTGAATGAAATAATTCGTGTGTGTGTGAGCGAGCATGAGTGTGTGCGTCTGTGTGTGCATGTGTTTGTATGTGTGTGTTTGTATGTGTGTGTGAGTGCATTTGTGTGTGTCTGTGTGTGTGGGAGTGTGAGAGAGTGTATGTGCATGTATGTGTGTGTGAGTGTGTGCATGTATGTTTGTGTGTGTCTGTGTTTATGTATATGTGCATGTGTCTTTGTGTGTATGTGTGTGTGTCTCAGTATGTGTGTGTGCGCGTTTGCGTCAGTGTGTGTGTGCGTGCGTCTGTGTGCTGTGTGCATATGTGTGCGTGTGTGTTTGTGTCTGTGTATGTGTGTCTGTGAGTTGTGTGTGTGTGTGTATGTGCGCGTGTGTAAACCTCTCTGGCTGTGTTTAGGTCATCTTGAAACCATTGTGCAAAGAACCCCCAGCTTGTGTCTTGACACCACGGATTTCCTATAGAAATGCAGCAGAAAGGACCAATCGAATCAGGAACACTCCCAGTCCCAATGGTCGTTCCAGCACTCGACACCAGCATTCCTACAATGGTGGCACCACTGAAACAACCTCAGTACTCAATACTAACAACTGCCAATTTCCATCCTACAACTCATCCCGTTTCATTCATGACCACAATGTCTTCACCTTTGATAACCGATTCTTCATTCAGACACACAGAATTTGCACCCCAATGTGCCAATATTTTCATGCACAAGTTTGAATAAGACTTCTTCTCTATGCAGGACCTCCAATTAGCGTTATACACCAGATACATTGACAATGGATTTACAAGAATGTTGCCAGGGTTGGAGGATTTGAGCAGGGAGAGGCTTAATAGGCTGGACCTCTTTTCCCTGGAGTGTCAGAGGCTGTGGGGTGACCTTTTAGAGGTTTATAAAATCACGAGGGGCATCGATTGGGTAAATAGACAAGGTCTTTACCCTGGGGTGGGGGAGTCCAGAGTAGAGGGCATAGGTTTATGGAGAGAGGGGAAAAGTTTAAAAGGGACTTAAGAGTCAATTTTTCACATAGAGCATGGAGCATGCATGGAATGAGCTGCCAGAGGAAGTGATGGAGGCTGATACAATTACAACATTTAAAAGATGGGTATGTGAATAGGAAGGGTTTAGAGGGAAATGTGCTAATTGCTTGCAAATGGGACTAGATTAGATTAGGATATCTGGTTGGTATGGATGAGTTGGACTGAAAAGAATGTTTCCATGCTGTACATCTCTATGACTCTATGACATTTTCTTCTTTTGGTATCATGGCGAGGAATCACTGAAACACTATACAGTGATATCAACAAGTTTCACCCCACCATCAGACTTACCATGGACTACTCCTTAGATTCAGTCTTCTTCTTGGACACACGCATCTCCATCAAAGACAAACACCTCAATACCTCACTCTATCACAAGCTGACGGTAACCCCACAATGCTACTCTTCTCAAGCTTCCACTCTAAACATATTAAAACAGCCATCCCTACAGACAAGCCCTCCACATCCATAGGATCTATTCGGATCCTGACGTTGTTGAAGGATGCACTCATAAGAACAGGACACGTGCTCAGCTCATCGATTGCCAATTCCATCATGGCACAGCAAGAAACCATAATGATCTCCTCAGAAGATAAACATGGGATACAACCGAGAAAGTACCTTTCATCATCTAGTACTTGAGTGGAGAAACTAGGCCATGTTTCGCAGCCTTCAACACATCGTCGATGACGATTAATACTCGTCACAACCTTCCCTACGCCTCCACTTCTTGCCTTCAAAAAACAACCGCCGAACCTTAAACAGGCTATTGTTCATAGCAAACTACCCAGCTTTCAGGTCAACAACAATCACAATACCACGCAACCCTGCCATGGAAACCTCTGCAGGACATGTCAGATTGTTGACATGGATACTACCATCACACATGTACACGGCAGGTACTCAAGTGATTCAACCAATGTCGTCTATCTTATATGATACAGGAAAAGAAGTCTCAAGATATGGTATATTGGCGAGACTTTGCAGACACTACGAAAATGGGTGAATGGGCACCACAGGGGAGTTGCCACCCAGTGGGGGAGCACTTTGGCAGTCCAGGACATTGAGCCTCCAATCTTCAGGTGAGCGTCCTCCAAGGCAGACTTCGCGATATGCAACAACGCAAAATCACTGAACAGAAGCTGATAGCTAAGTTCCATACCCAACCAACTCAACCGTGATCTTGCGTTCATGTCACACTTTAGGTAACCCCACCACACTATATACTCCCACAAACAGACTCACAAACGCACTCACACACGTACACAGACCGTCTCCTACGCACAAATATTCACACATGCACACTCACATATACACACACATGCACACACACTCACTCTCTCAAATGCACACACACTCCCTCTTTCCCTCAGCCATGATTGAGCAAACTTGATTGGCTGAATGGCCAAACATCTGCTCCTATGTCTTATGGTCTCCCTCACACACACACACCTCTCTATCTTACATGCACTCTCTCTCTCTCTCTCTCTCTCTGTCTCACACACACGCACACACTGGTATGGACATAGACACACACACAAATTATTTCATTCCAGATCATTTTCTGTCGAAAAAATAAAACCAGACCTCAGCTTAAAACATAGATTTGAAGTGGGACCTCACACCTAAAGTGCACCATCTAACCTGAGATATCACCTCTTGTATTTGATAAAACATTTAATTATCTAGGGACAAAGACTTGAAAGGAATCTGGATTTTGCATTTTAATCTGCACTCCACTTCATAACTGATTAAAGGATTCAACAAGGGCAGCTAGTTTTAAAGTTGTTAACTTTTTGCTTATAAATACTTTGTCTTATACCTCTCTATCACATGCCTGAGGAAGGAGCAGAGCTCTGAAAGCTTCCTGTTGAACCGTAACCTGGTGTCAGTTTGATTTTTGACCAGTATTCCTCACCTCTGACATACTCTTGCAGCTATTCTATTGAAACCCTCAAGAAGGCATTTGATGATTATTTGGATAAAAACAATGTCCAAGTTTGTGGGATAAAGGAGGACATTGGCAATAGGTAATGATGCTCATTGAATAAGCCAGTGTAGGCACGATGGGCTGAATTGTGTGATTCAGTAAAGAACCCTGATTTGGTGTCAGAAGATCTGAGTGAGAATGCTTGGGACACAAACAGGAAATCTACCCTGGAGCAGAAAAAGCTATCTATATGGGACTAAGTATATCTGTACTTCACCCTGTCTGCAGCAGTTACTGAAGACATCATGCATCTCTCACTGTGTCAGAGACAGACAACTGCTAGTGTGTTTAACCTGAGGGTCACCACATCCCAGGTGACAAGCAAAGTTGAAACGTCAGGGTCTTTAATGGTAACCCCATTCCACAGAGGTTCACGTGCTGTTTGTATCACCCTGCATTGCCAACAAGAAACTGGTCTAACAATAGCATCAAGTAGGAAGGTCACAAGACAAAGCACTGTGAGCAGACTAAGTGCTGTAATCTGTTTTATGGAACAGGGCCTTCCCTGTACAAAAGCTGCCCAAACACTGCCAGTTACGCACAGGGTGAGGACCCAGGAAGCACAGGCAGACACAACCATCCATTCGCCAGGCCCTGTATAATGAGGAGAACAGAGCAAAGGAGGACACACAGTGGTAACAAAAAGCAAGGGAAGAGTGAGATCTCGACAAAGACTTGCCCCTGAACTTGCATCTCCTTCCCAGATTGATCCAATGGAGGAGAAGCCAGCAGGAGGACACCTGAGGGAATGTCAGCTGATGAAGAATGTCAGGAAGAAGAGAGGCCAAGGAGAGACTTAATCACCTCCCAGATGAACAGCAAGGGGTAGCTGTTCTCTGACATGAGTGACAGAGATTACTACTCGCAAGCTCAAGGTGGCATCTCTAAAAGCTGGAGGAAAAGATTAGATTAGATTACATTACAGTGTGGAAACAGGCCCTTCGGCCCAACAAGTCCACACCGACCCGCCGAAGCGCAACCCACCCATACCCCTACATTTACCCCTTACCTAACACTACGGGCAATTTAGCATGGCCAATTCACCTGACCTGCACATCTTTGGACTGTGGGAGGAAACCGGAGCACCCAGAGGAAACCCACGCAGACACGGGGAGAACGTGCAAACTCCACACAGTCAGTCGCCTGAGGCGGGAATTGAACCCAGGTCTCTGGCGCTGTGAGGCAGCAGAGCTAACCACTGTGCCACCGTGCCGCCCTGTAGAAATGCAAGCTCCAGAAAAATGAAAATGACAAAGCAGCCAGTACATCCCAGCTCTGAGATAACAGGAATAGAAACATCCATGTGTAGTTGTCTGTCTCTAATGAGGAAGCAGCCTCAGAGACTGTGACAACTTTCTCTTTAGTGTTGTAATTGGCTACAATGTGACCCAATCTACCATAAGTGTGACAAAGTTTGGGCTATCCTGTGTACCAAGGTAGTACTGGAATGTGCTAAAGCATAGCCTGAGAAAGCCTGGAGTGCTGATGATCACATCAAAGTATCCAGTATTGGGGATGTCCTCCAAACAGTAGATGATAGCAGCTTTAAACCCCAGCATCTCTGAAAGATTAAGAAGCTATGGTCAGTTTGTATAACCTCCTTTATGATCATTTAACTACCTTCAGCTGCTTCATCAATGGTCTTCCCTCAAACATCAATTCAGAAGTGGATATTTTTGCCAATGATTGTACAATGTTTAGCAACACTCACCATTCCTCAGATACTGAGGCAGTCCACATCCAAATGCAGCAGCACTTGGACAATATCCAGGTTCGAGCTGACAAGGGGCAAGTGACATTTGCGTCACACAAGTGCCAGGGAATAACCATCTCCAAAAGACAGAATCTCTCCATTGTCCCTTGACATTCAATGGCATTATCCTCAACCCCACCATCAACATCTTGGAGGTTACTATTGACCAGAAACTGGACTCGCCACATAAACACAACAAGAGAAGGAATACTATGGCAAGCAACTCACCTCCTGACTCCCCAAAGCCTGTCCATCATCTACAAGTCACAATTCAGGCGTGTGATGGAATACTCTCCACTTGCCTGGATGGGTGCATCTCCACAACCCCCAAGAAGCTTGACAGCACCTAGGACAAAGGAGGCTATTTGATTGGCACCACATCCACTATCTTCAACATCCATTCCATTCACAATTGACATCTTGTACCAAGCAGTGTGTACTATCTCCAAGATGTCCTGCAGAAATTCACCAAGGCTCCTGAGACAACACCTTCCAAATCCACAACCACTTACATCTAGAAGAACAAGGGCAACAGATACATGAGTCACCATGATCTGCAAGTTCTCCACCAAGTCATTCACTACCCTGATTTGGAAATATATCACTATTCCTTCAGTATTGCTGGGTCAAAATCCTTGAAGTCCCTCCCTAACAGCAATGCGGATGACCATTAACATCAACAGCAGTAACAATTTAAGAAAACAGTTCATCACCACCCTCTTCATGGCAATTAGAGATGTATAATAAATACTGGTCTAGCCAGAAACACCCACATCTCATGAATGTGCTAACAAAAACACTGATTTATATGATATAATGTGATAACTAGTGATCTGTAGCCATCACAATGTAACATCTATGTTAGCTCCTGTAACATAAGATGTGGTTCTTAAACTCAATTAATTTTTATTACACCCCTGGGTATTTACATGAGAACATTACAATTACAGGCATTGTGTATCTGGACTCAAGACAAGCAACGTGGATGTACTAGAGCATGTTTCCCTCAGTGTGTCATGCTGCAAGATCTGAAAATTTGCATTTGCAGAATTGTATTTGTAGATACATTCTATTTTTGCTCAAAACGTACAACCTGCAGGCAAGCAATTCAGGAAGTCAATCCATATAACATTTTATAAATTCCTATTTTGGAAATAGAACCAGTCTGACTCAAGATTGGGTTACAGACAGATTCTAACCTCACAGCTTTAATGCATTGTCTGAGCTGACATGTCACCTTTTTAAAAATAAAACCTTAAGTTATCTTGAGAATTTAACTTGAAAGAAGTTCTGGGATTTACATATTAGTGAAGCGAAACCTGCAACCCCATTCTAAAAGACGAAAGACTTCACAGCAATCTAGGTTTGTTCAATACATCATTTTAATTGCATGATACTATGATCTTTTGCTATAAATTCTGTGTCTTATGATCCAGTGCTCTGAAAGCTAGTACTTCCATATAAACCTATTGGACTATGACCTGGTGTTGAGTGATTTTTAACTTTGTCCACCCCAGTCCAACACTGGCACCTCCACACCATGCTGCAAGAGGACAGAATTCAATAAGATGGAGACAGACCTTTATACAATCATGTCAAGATATCATGATGACATCATGAGCATGTGTCTTAAAGATATTTTGCATATCTGCAGATATGCAACGGGGAACTTAAACTTCACAAAATTCTATTGGTTTACCTTGGAAGTTTTAAGCATTCAAAATCCCAATCATGACCTCAACCTGCCTCTAACTCAATTTTAATGAACTTGGGATGGACATGTGGATAACCACCTCATTTAAATATCTTAATGAGGCCATGTGCCTCAATTCTTTTTCTCCATTTTATCCTAACACTGTCCAATTGGATTTTCCAGGCTTCAGAGAACCCAATAGCTGAGGAGATGTGAGGATGGCTCTCTAGAATGGAAATTTCTATTCTGAGTCTGGCCAAGAGAAACATCAGTTCCTTCTGTCACCTCCAAGTAAATCCACTTCACCCCAGCAACTAACTTTCCCCTCCATTACAAATGCCTCCTCACCCTAATGACAATGTGTCACATTCTCACCACATTCTATAGTGCCATGTTTTGTTAAGTCAGTGATATATTTCCAAGTCAGAAATTATATAATGTACCTAGATACAAATTCTGAGATGGAGAAGTAGAAAAAGAAATAAATAAGTTATAAAGTTCAGCACTACAGTCTTCTTAGAATAAAAGTGGAAAAATAAAGAACTAAAGTTAAAAAGTCAAAGATTAAACTCCTTTTTCAAGCCATTGGTCTAGCAAACGCTGCAAACTGGGCTTTTCCCAAGAGGGCTCATACTCCCCTGCCCTGGGCATGCTTTCACCCACGCTAGCTAAGACCCGCTTGTGCTTGTCAGCTGCCTTCACCACTGCTGACCTCCATCGGGCACACCAGACTTCACTACCACTCGCAAGGCTTTGGACTTTTCAGTGTACTCTTGTAGCCCATGCTTGAGTACAAGTGGCAATAAAACCTAAACCTAAATCTAAAAAAATCTATAAAATCTAATGGATCATCCTGCTGACCATTCCAGTCTCCCATCTTGAATATCTGTCTGACCTTCTAACACTCCCCATGGGAAGGAGAGATGATATACCTAGTGGTATTATCATTAGAATATTAATCCAGAGACCAAAGTACTGTCCTGGGGACCTGGGGTTGAATTCCTCCATACTTAAGAAAAAATAATCTGAAATTAAGAGTGTAATGATGATCATTATCTGTGGTTGATTGTTGGAAAAAACAACCTGGTACCTTTAGGGAAGGAAACTTCCATCCTTACTTGGTCTGGCATTATATGAGACTCCAGACCCACAGCAATGTTGTTGGTTCTTAAACTGTCCTCTGGGCAATTAGGGATGAGGAATAAAAGCTGGCCTAATTAGTGATGCTCTCATCTGTGAATGAATAATTGAAAAAAATTCCTACATTCTTTGCTCAACCTCTGTCTACAGGCCCCATCCTCTCCATCCATTCACAATTCCTCCTCTCTGCTCCTGGCTTAGCAGTCCCACAGCCCCACCACTCCAATTGACTCACTGTAAACAAAAAATGGAAAGAAAACTGCAAATCAGCTACCACCATTCACTTCAAAAACATTTGAGGTCAATCCATTATTTGGTGAAGTGAGTTATCAAGAGGAGGTAGACAGTGTAAAGGGATATACACAGGTTAAGTCAGTGGGCTAAAGGTTGGTAGGTGAAGTATAACATGGAAAAATGCGAACTTGCCTTTGACAGGAAATAGAGAAAAACAGCATTTTACTGAAATGGGGAGAAATTGTAGAACTCTTAGGTACAGAAGGATGTTGGTGTCCTGGTACATGAATCACAAAACATTAATTTTGATAGAGCAAGTGATTAAGAAGGTAAATAAAATATTGATGTTTATTGCAGGGAGAATAGAAGGTCAGTGGAAACTTTACTGCAACTGTACAAGTGAGATTAGTGACACCTCATCTGGAAGACAGACACCTTTTTTGGAAAAGGATGTACTTGCACAAAAGAAGCAATTTAAGAAAGATTGACTTGGCCTGATTCCTGGCATGAAGTGGGTTATCTTATGAGGAAAGATTGCTGTCTTGGCCTGTACCATTGGCATTTAGAAGAATAAGAAGTAACCTTATTGAAACGTGTAAGTTCCTGAGGGGTTTTGAGGAGGAAGATGCAGGGAGGCTATTTCCTTCATGAAGGAACATATGAAGCAGTGGTCAACCACTCAACCCGTTGAACATGTTTCAACATTAAATAAAATTGTGGCTAATCTAACTGAAAGCTCAACCCCTCGTATCCCATTAACCGTCACCTCCTTGTTTCCCAAGAATCTGCCTTAAAAGTATTACACCATCTTTTAGAGGAAGACAGTTCCAAAGATTCATGACTGTCTGAGAAAAGATATCTCCTTATCTCCATCTTAAGCTTAAACAGAGGCCCCCCAACTTCCCGATTTTCCCACAAGAGGAAGCATCTTGTTGTCTGCTCAGGACCTTATATTTTTCAATTAAGTCATCCCTTTCTCTTCTAAATTTCAGTGAATAGAAGTCTAATCTTTCCCTGACAACGTTTCAGTAATAGGACTGAAGACTTGTGCTCCAGACCCAACTATGACTCTAGTCAAGCTGATCAGCTGCAAAATTCAATCAACTTGTCATAGCCTTACCAGACCACATGGCTGCTCTCTCATTAGAAAGAGATGACTGGTATTGATTTAACCTGAGGGGAGAATTTAAGACCTTCATGGATTGAACCTACACTTTTGACATCTCACTGCTTTGCAAACTAGCCATCCAGCCAACTGAGCTAAACTAACCCCCAGCTGCAACACTGAATTTACCCAATAATGTGAAAATTGACCAGGCATGTCCAGAATCAGACAGATCCAGGGGGTGGAGCTGCTTCAACAGAATCGAAGTGTGGCATCAGGAAATCCGTGAGTGTACCTCACTCACAAAATGTTTCTCGGTCTTGGAAAACAGTGAGAGTGGTGTTCCTCTGTGGAAGCCATCCAGAGACAAGGCCATGGCACTGAGGGTGGTCCAGCTACTTGAGGGGTGTGAGTTGTGAAGAAGAAATGTGGAAGGAGAGTACTGGTAGAGAAGTTATTAGTGAGGGGTAAAGACAGGCATTTCTGCAACCTTAAATGTCACTCCAGGATGACATGTTGCCTTCTGTGTGCCAGGATCACGGATGTCACGGAATGGTCACAGGGTATTCTGAAGGGGAAGGCTGAACAGCCAAGAGTCATGGTCCATGTTGGGATCAATAACAGAGAAAGGGTAGCATATACTGGGATCACTACCACCTGAAAGATTCCCACCAAACCACTCATCATCCTGACTTGGAAATACGTCACTGTTCCTTCAGAGTCGCTGGGTCAAACATCCCCCCAGAAGGGCATTATGGGTGTCCCTTAACCAATGGACTATAGTAATTGAAGAAGTCAGCTCATCACTACTTTCTCCAGAGCAGTCAGGATGGGTAATAAATGCTGGACGAGCCAGCAATGCTAACATTGCTTGAGTGAATTACAAAAAGGTCTTGAGTTGGACAAAATATAGATTAGTACAAAACTCCAAAGAAAATCTTGAATTTGTGCAGTGCTTTTATTAATGAATTAATGTCTCAAAGTACTTCACTGCCTATGAATTTTTTTGAAGTGAGGTCCCTTTTGTAATGCAAGAAACTCAACAACAAATTCACGCACAGTAATCTTCCACAACAGCAGTATGACAATGACTAGACTATTGGTTTTGTAATGTTGATTGAGGGAAAAATATTCTGGATAAGTGGTGCTGGAAGAGCACAGCAGTTCAGGCAGCATTCGAGGAGCAGTAAAATTGACGTTTCGGGCAAAAGCCCTTCACCAGGAATAAAGGCAGAGAGCCTGAAGGGTGGAGAGATAAGTGAGAGGAGGGTGGGGGTGGGGAGAAAGTAGCATAGAGTAGGCGTTCTTCCTCCAGGCGTCTGTTGGTGAGGGAGCGGCGGTGGAGGAGGCCCAGGACCTCCATGTCCTCGGCAGAGTGGGAGGGGGAGTTGAAATGTTGAGCCACTGGGCGATGTGGTTGATTGGTGCGGGTGTCTCGGAGATGTTCCCTAAAGCGCTCTGCTAGGAGGCGTCCAGTCTCCCCAATGTAGAGGAGACCGCATCGGGAGCAACGGATACAATAAATGATATTGGTGGATGTGCAGGTAAAACTTTGATGGATGTGGAAGGCTCCTTTAGGGCCTTGGATGGAGGTGAGGGAGGAGTTGTGGGTGCAGATTTTGCAATTCCTGCGGGGGCAGGGGAAGGTGCCAGGATGGGAGGGTGGGTTGTAGGGGGGTGTGGACCTGACCAGGTAGTAACAGAGAGAACGGTCTTCGCGGAAGGCGGAAAGGGGTGGGGAGGGAAATATATCCCTGGTGGTAGGGTCTGTTTGGAGGTGGTGGAAAAATAGAACATATAGAACATAGAACATTACAGTGCAGTACAGGCCCTTCGGCCCTTGATGTTGCACCGACCTGTGGAATCTATCTGAAGCCCATCTAACTACACTATTCCATAAGGTCTGATTGGAGTGACCTCATTGTCACCCATCTGTGACATGACATGGTGTAATGATCTGGTGACATCACACTGTGATACTCACAGAGTCATAGAATCACTCAGCACAGAAACAGACCCTTCGGTCCAACCAGTCCACGCCAATCACAATCCCAAACCAAACTCGTCCCACCTGCCTGCTCCTAGCCCATGTTAACTCCCACAGTATAACAGTATGCTGGGAGCCATGGAGCAATGAAGAATTCAATGCCCTGGTCTCCACATAATGTACTTATGTACTTCGGCCCAAGCTGAGCAATTCACATGCACAGTTCCCTCAGCACGTCATGCTGCCAAGGTCAGAGCTCAGTACGATGGAGACTGAGCTGAAAATGTGTTGCTGGAAAAGCGCAGCAGGGCAGGCAGTATCCAAGGAGCAGGAGAATCGACGTTTCGGGCATGAGCCCTTCTTCAGGAAGAAGGGCTCATGCCCGAAACGTCGATTCTCCTGCTCCTAGGATGCTGCCTGACCTGCTGCGCTTTTCCAGCAACACATTTTCAGCTCTGGTCTCCAGCATCTGCAGTCCTCACTTTCTCCTACGATGGAGACTGAGACTGTTATCCCATTAGGTCGTGTGAAGTGATGATATCATGAGCATGCCCCTTAAAGGTATATCGCACATTAGCTGGAAGACATCACACAATGTGGCCTAGTGATACCTTAGGCTCTGCTTTTCCAAATAACTGCCTTGCTTAGAAATAGTGCCTTGGAATCTTAACATGTCATTCAAAAGATAGCAAGTCCGACAGTGTAGCATTCCCTTAGTACTGCACTGCAGTGTCTGCCATTCTAAATGAATCCCATCCGCTTGTACAAGGTCCGTATTTCTCTATATTGCCCGTTCATTTAACTGTCCAAATGCCTCTTAAACTTTGCTATTATATCTGATTCTAGCACCTCCCCTGGCAGCACGTTCCAGGCACCTACCACCCTCTGTATAAACAACTTTCCTGGCATATCTCCTTTAAACTTCCATCCTTTCACCTTAAACCTATGCCCTTAGAATTTGATGTTTCCATCCGGAGAGAAAAAACTCTGACTATCCACCCTACTGTACCTCTCATAATTTTATATTCTTCTAACAGATCATCCCCTCAGTCTCCGATGCTCTAGTGAAAACAATACAAGTTTGTTCAAACGTCTCCTTATATCTAATACACTCCAATCCAGCAGTACCCTGGTAAACCTGTTTGAACCACTCCAAAGCCTCCACATCCTTCCTCCAGCATGGCAATCACAAATGCGCACTATAATCCAGATGTGGCCTAACTGAAGTCTTTTACAGCTGCAACATGACTTGCTAACTTTTATCCTCAATGCCTGATCAATGAAGGCAAATATGCTGTATGCCTTCTTTACCACTGGATCTTCACATGACTTCACATGGAACAGCCAGGTGGACCAAATTTGCACCCCAATATGACAACATGCTCATGCATAGGTTCAAACAAGACTTCTTCTCTACACAGGACCTCCAACCAACACTATACACCAGATACATTGACGACATTTTCTTCCTCTAGACCCATAGAGAGAAGTCACTGAAAAAAACTACATAGTGATATCAACAAGTTTCATTCCACCATCAAACTCACCATGGATTACTCTCCACTATCTATCTCATTCTTGGACAGATACATCTCCATCAAGGATGGGCACCTCAGCACTTCACTCTACTGCAAACCCACGGATAAATTCACGATTCTACACTTCTCCAGCTTCCACCTGAAACATATTAAAACAGCCATCCTCTATGGACAAGCCTTACGCACACACAGGATCTGTTCAGGTGAGGAGGAACGTGATGGGCACTTGGAAGTACTCAGGGATGCCCTCGTAAGAACGGGGTACGATGCTCAACTCATCAACCGCCAGTTCCAACGTACCACAGTGAGGAACCGTAATGACCTCCTCAGGAGACAGACGCGAGTTGCAACCGATTCCAGGAGCCAAAAAACTACGCCATGTTCTTCGCAGCCTGCAATACATTATCAATGAGGATGAGCACCTCGCCAAGATCTTCCCCACATCTGCATTTCTAGCCTTTAAACGACCAAACAAACCTCAAACAGATCATTGTTCATAACTGCCCAGCTTTCAGCACAATACCATACAACCTTTGCACAGTCGATGTGTCAGAATGTCGACACAGATACCACCATTACGTGTGGGGATGCCTCCCACCATGTACGTGGCAGGTACTCATGTAATTCAGCCAACAATGTCTGTCTCATATGCTGCATGCCCTGAGGCTTGGTACATTGGCAAGACCAAACAGAGGCTATGGCAACAGATGAATGGACACCGCAGAACAATCTACAGACAGGAGTGTTCCCTCCCAGTCGGAGAACACTTCAGTGGTCCAGGACATTTGACCTCAGACCTTTAGGTTCAGTACCCATGGGGATGGCCTCATGTCACACTAAGGGGATCCTATTGCACTATATACACACACAGACAGATGGACACACACACACTCAGACCCTCTCTCATACACTCACACATACACTCCCACACACATCCTCTCAAAGACTTAAACCCCTTTACACTCGCACTCACACACATACACACACCCTCTCACAGATTCTCATAACTGCACCCCCCCCTGCGTATACTCATACACATGCATACATATACATATAACTTTTTGGGTTGAATTTGTGCTTGCAGAATTACATTTTACTTTACTCAAAAACTGCATGAATCCAAGTAAGACTCTAGAAATCCATTTTTTTAGATTAGAATCAACCTGACCATTGTGGCACAGACAGCCTCACAGGGATTATCACCGTCAATACCTTATCTGGGCCAACATGGCACCAATTATTAAAGTGCACATGAGAATGTAACTTTTAAAAAAGGTTTTGCGATTTACATATGAAAGAACTGAAACCAACATGGTCATTCTAAAAGATGAGAGACTTAACAAACAGTCTAGGTCTTTTTCAATATTTATTTTCAGTTACATCATTGCTATAAATTCTGTGTCTTACAATCTTATTCTCCACAATCACCTGACGAAGGAGCTGCATTCTGAAGTGCTTCCAACTAAACCTGTTGGAGTATAACCTGGTAGTGTGCTTTTTAACCAATTTTCATGTCATCTAATAACTTATTAATCAGCCCACCTACATTTTTATCCAAAATGTTACATATATTACAAACAGCAGAGATCCCAGCCCTGATCCTTGTGGAACACCACTGCTCACACACCTCCAGTTAGAAAAACACTCCTCCACAACTACCCTCTGTCTTCTATGACCAAGCCAATTTTGTATCCAACTTACCAACTCACTGTGACTAAATCTTCTGTGCTAGCCTATCATGAGAGACAGTGAATAAAGTTATCTAAGATTACAAAGTTATCTTGATCAAATGGGCCAATAAGCTGACAAGTCGCATTTTGATAAATGCGAGGTGTTGCATTTTGGTGAAATGAACAAGGGCAGGAATGATACAGCTAATGTAGGGCATTGGGAAATGAACAGAGAGACCTAGGTGCACAGGTATATAGTTCTTTGAAAGACAGCGTGGTTAAGAAAGCGTTTATTATGCTTGCCTTCACTGCTCAGTCCATTGAGTACAGGAGTTTTAGATTAGATTAGATTAGATTAGATTACTTTACAGTGTGGAAACAGGCCCTTCGGCCCAACAAGTCCACACCGACCCGGCGTTTATTATGCTTGCCTTCACTGCTCAGTCCATTGAGTACAGGAGTTGGGATGTCATGTTAAGGTTGTACAGGATGTTGGCGAGAACACTTTTGGAGTACTGTGTCCAGCATCACCCTGCTGTAGATTAGATTAGATTAGGTTACTTACAGTGTGGAAACAGGCCCTTTGGCCCAACAAGTCCACACCGACCTGCCGAAGCGCAACCCACCCCTACATTTACCCCTTCACCCAACACTACGGGCAATTTAACATGGCTAATTCACCTAACCTGCACATTTTTGGACTGTGGGAGGAAACCGGAGCAGCTGGAGGAAACCCACGCAGACACGGGGAGAATGTGCAAACTCCACACAGTCAGTCGCCTTGAACCCAGGTCTGTGGCACTGTGCGGCAGCAGTGCTAACCACTGTGCCACTGTGCCACCCTGTAGGAAGGATATTATTAAATTGGAGAGAGTTCAGAAAAGATTTATCAGGGTGTTGTTGGGACTGGAAGGTTTGAGTTATAAGGAGAGGCTGGATAGGCTGAGACTTCTTTCACTGTAGCACACGAGGCTGAGGGGTGACCTTATAGAGGTTTATAAAATCATGAGGGGCTTGGGTAAGGAGACTACTCCACCTCTTGATGCTCCTAGGCTTGCTGTGTTCTTCCAGCCTCCTACTTGTCTACCTTGGATAAGGTGGATAGCAAAGGTCTTTCCCTTAATGTGGGGGAGTTCAAAACTATTTTTGACATGAGAGGAGGAAGGTTTAAAAGGGTGCTGAAGGGCAAATTTCCCTCACAGAGGGAAATTGTCAGTGGAACAAATTGCCAGAGGAAGAAGTAGATGCAGGTGCCGTTACAATATTTAAAAGACATTAGGATTTGTACATGAATGGGAAAGTTTTAAAGAGATATGGGCCAAAAACAGGCAAGTGGGACTAGTTTAGTTTGGGAAACTTGGTCAGCATGGATGAGTTGGACAGAAGGGTCTGTTTCTATATTGTATGATTCTATGACTCTCTATGATCTTGTCAAATGCTTTAATAAAGTCCATGTAGACAACATCCACTGTCCTATCCTCAATAGTCATCTTCATCACATCCACAAAAGACTCAATCCAATTTGTGAAACTATCCGTCCCTGCATAAAGCCATGTTGACTGTCCCTAATAAGACAACCCTTTTGCAAATGCAAGCACATCCTGTCCGTAAGAAACTTCCCCAATTATTTCCCAGCACTGATGTAAGGCTCACTGGCCTATGATTTCCTGGACAATCCCTGTTGTCCTTCTTAAACAAAGGAATAACATTGGTTATTATCCAGTCTTCTGGAACCTTGCCTAAGACTAAAGTGGACACACAGATCTCTGGCAAGACCCCAGCAATCTCCTCCCTTGCCTCCTTTAGCATGCTGGGTTAGATCCTATCAATCCTTAGGGGGTTATTTACCTTAATGTTTTTCAAGACACCCAACATCACCTTCTCCTTAATATCAATATGCCCCTGAAAATCAACATGACCCTCACTTATTTTACCATTATTCATGTCTTTCCCCATACTGAAAACCAATGCAATTACTTATTAAGGATCTCACCCACTTGTCCTAGCTCCATTCATTAATTCCTTCGTCCTTGAGTGGATCCATCCTTTCCCTAGCTATCATCTTCTTCCTAATATAAGTCATTCAGTCATAGAAATGCACAGCATGGAAACAGACCTTTCGGTCCAACTTGCCCATGCCGACCAGATATCCCAACCCAATCCAGTCTCACCCAGCCCATATCCCTCCAAACTCTTCCTATTCATATACCCATCCAGTTGCCTTTTAAATGTTGCAATTGTACCAGCCTTCACCACTTCCTCTGGTAGCTCATTCCATACACGTACCACCCTCTGCATGAAAAGGTTGTCGCTTAGGTCTCTTTTATATCTTTCCCTCTCACCCTAAACCTATGCCCTCTAGTTCTGGACTCGCCCACCCCAGGGAAAAGACTTTGTCTATTTATCCTATCTATACCCCTCATGATTTTGTAAACCTCTATAAGGTCACCCCTCACCCTCTGACACTCCAGGGAAAACAGTCCCAGCCTGTTCAGCCTCTCCCATGAGGTCAAATCCTCCAACCCTGGCAACATCTTTGTAAATCTTTTCTGAACCATTTCAAGTTTCATAACATCTTTCTGATAGGATGGAGACCAGAATTGCACGCAATATTCCAACAGTGGCCTAACCAATGTCCTGTACAGCCGCAACATGACCTCCCAACTCCTGTACTCAATACTCTGACCAATAAAGGAAAGCATACCAAACGCCTTCTTCACTATCCTAGCTACCTGCTACTCCACTTTCAAGGAGCTATGAACCTACACTTTATTCAGCAACACTCCCTAGGACTTTACCATTAAGTGTATAAGTCCTGCTAATAATACCTAGGGATTCTCCTTATTTCTATTTGCTAAGTTAATGGCCTATTTTAGCCCTCCTAATTCCTTGACTAAGTTCTTTCCCACTTCCTTTATATTCTTCAAGGGCATGTCTAATTTCAGTTTACTGAACCTTATATATGCTTCCTTTTCCTTTTTGACTTAACTTTCACTATTTCTTGTCATGCAGTGTTCGCAACCTTGCCATCGTATCTTTTATCTTCATAGGAACATGCTGGTTCTGAACTCTGATCAGTTGATCTTTCAAAGATTTCCATATGTCAGATGTGGATTTAGCATCAAATAGCTGTCCCCAGTCTAATTTCTCCAGTTGCTGCATAATAATGCTGAAATTAACCTTCTCCCAGTTAAACATTTTCACCTGAGGACCAGTCTTATCTTTTCATAACTATCTTAAAACTTACAGAATTGTGATGACTGCTCCTAAAGTGCTCCCCCACTGAAATGTCAATAACCTGTACAGGCTCATTCACTGATTCAAACTCTAATATGACCCCTTTCCTAGATGGAATATCTACATATCATTTCAAGAAACCCACCTGGGTGGCTCAGTAGTTAGCACTGCAGCCTCAAGGTGCTAGACACCCAGGTTCAATTCAGCCCCTGACAAGTGTCTGTGTGGAGCTTGTGTCCATGTGGGTTTCTGCTGGGTATTCCAGTTTTCTCTCAGAGTCCGAAGATATGCAGATTAAGTGGAGTGGCCATGCTAAATTGGCCTGTAATATGCAGGTTAGGTGGATTAGCCAAGGGGATAGAGTGGGGGCTGTATGGTTGCTCTTTGGAGAGTTGGTGCAGATTTGATGGACTGGATGGCCTCTTTCTGCATGTAGAGATTTTATGACGCACCTGACACATTCTGTCTCTTCTAGGCCCGTGGTTCTAAGGGAATCCCAGTCAATATTAGGAAAGTTAACTCACCCAGTACAACAATCCTGTTGTTTTTACCTCCTTCCATGAGCTGCTTACATATCTGTTCCTCAATCTGGCCTATATTGGGAGACATACAGTGTAATAGTGTGGTTAACTGAGCTACACTAAAATAGCTGTTGAAGCATCTGACAACCATCTGATGAAGGCACAGCGCTCCAAAAGCTCGTGCTTCCGAATAAACCTGTTGGGCTATATCCTGGTGTTGTGTGATTTTTAACTTTGTCAACTAAAATAGGGTGTTAACCATGAAAGAGTGAACAATGTTGCTGTGCAGTCAGTGGTCCTCAATACATAGAAAGAAAAACTCAAACACGGTTGGTCTGAGCTGCTCCACAGTACCCAGTGATCTCAACTGAATTGGACTGAGCTGGGACTCTGCACTCATTGGCTTAGATGTGAGTAATGACTTCCTTCAGAAGAAGTTGGAATCAAAAGCAATGAGTTGTCCATTTTTACATAATCCACCTGAACAAAGGACCTCCCACTCGCATCATCAACAAGAGAAAGAGAATTGCCGGCCATTCAGCTCATCTACTGTCTATGGGGGAGATGGTAATGCAAAGATAATATAAGTAAGCTGGGATCATGGGTTCAAATCTTAATTAATAAACCTGGAACAGAAATCTAATCAGTTATAGTGACCAGGAAACTATCATCAATTATAAATAAAAACAAAGTGCTGGAGAAACTCTGCAAATCTGGTAATATCTGTGAAGGGTGAAGCTGAGTAAATGTTTAAATCTGATATGCCTCTTCTTTGGATTGAACTATCATCGATTGGTCTAAAAACCTCTCTGCTTCATTTATGTGATCTAGGGAAGGGTGCCTTCATCCTTACCCAGGTCAGACAACCAAGAATGTGACATTGCTCTCTGAATAGGTCCAGCAAGTGACTCAGTCCAGGGTCTTGACAGTGAGGCCCAGGTCTTGTGAAAGAGAAAAGAAATGCTGTTGGGAGATGTGGCTTCCTTTGGAATCCAGAAATTACTGATTTGATCTTTATTTAGGCAGGACAGTTGTTAACTTTGATAAATATTACTATCTTTAATAAATGCAAAAGAAAATCTCATGAAATAGTCTGTAGGTGATTTCAGATTTCTATGACAAAAATGAAGGGTCAATTAAATGGATCTGGGTGATAGTTGCAGAATGATTTTGTTATATTGTTCTGTTAAAAATAAGTGGTCTGAACATTTACCTGCCAACTTTAAACCAGTGAACAAAATTTTGCTTTGTGAAGTGGGGAGAGGGAGGTTCCCCTGAAAGATTTTCTCATTATCTGCTGATAGACTCTGAACCTGAAGTCTTTTGTACTGACTTCATTCTTTGATAAATTGCTCATTTGTTCTGATCTCTGAATGCAAAGTGAGCCTGGCAGTCTCTCAATCTTCTGCCAAATCATGACAGATCGAACTATCTCGCACTGGAGCAAGTGCTTGAAAATGTGAAAATTACCTAAGAGAAAATATCTTTTATAACTTCAAAGTCCTAGATTTCAGAGCTGTCAGATGCAGGCATGTGCACTCGTGATGGAATAAGATAGAAGAGAGAGATAATGAAAAAGACTCTTATTGAAAAGTCGAGCAGTTTGTTGGTTAAACTGATGTGACTGGATATGTTCCACTGTGTCTGCTGCTAATAAGTTACTTCTTAAATAACTTGAAATCAGAGTTAAACTTTCTGACAGTGAGTTTAAACAGAAGAAGTAGAAGTATGACAAAAAAAAAACATGATTCTCTACAAAGGAATTCACAAAGATCAGAGTAATCCAGTGTTGTTATCTGTTAAACTCAAATGGACCATCAAACTGTGACACAGTTGGCGGTTACTTTCACACATTCACAGATGAAATAATTGATACAACTTCCATTCAGAATTAAGCCACAGGGCACTGTGTGTTGATGGTTCCAGTGTTCCACTTGTTCACTCACCATGCTATCCTTTCCAGTCTTATTTCTCTAGGTGTGGGGACTCTGCCAGCTTTCTCAATGACTTTTTCCCTGCCTCCACTTGACAGTGAGGGAGGCCCAAGCCATTGTTCACCCTGACCTATTTCCTGAGATGTGTGTTCCGCAATATTTACATCATTCCCTATTCTTTTAAAAGATAACATTTTAGTACACAGTATATGAAATATTTGAAATCGTACTGTTGACTTTACTAAAAACACATCCACGGACATGGGCATCGCTGGCTGACTGGCATTTATTACCCAGCCCTAGTTGCCTTTGTGAAAGTGTTAGTGAGCTGCCTTCTTGAACTGCAATGTGGAGGAGCCAGTGTTGGACTGGGAGTTAAAAAAGTTAAAAATCACACAACATCAGGTTATAATCCAACAGGTATATTTGGAAGCAATAGCTTTCAGAGTACTGCTCCTTCTTCAGGTGGTTGTGAAGCAGGATCACAAGACTCTGGTGCAGCTGCAGTTGGAGTATTGCATGCAGTTCTGGTCATTGCATTATAGGAAGGATGTGGAAGCTTTGGAAAGGGTTCAGAGGGAAGGTCTCATGAGGAAAGGCTGAGGGACGTGGAGCTGTTTTCATTAGAAGGAAGAAGGTTGAGAGGTGACTTAATTGAGCTGAAAATGTGTTGCTGGAAAAGCGCAGCAAGTCAGGCAGCATCCAAGGAACAGGAGAATCGACGTTTTGGACATAAGCCCTTCATCAGGGAGGGCTTTTGCCTGAAATGTCGATTTTCCTGTTCATCCAATGCTGCCTGACCTGCTGTGCTTTTCCAGCACCAGTCAGATCTAAACAGTAGTAGACCTGCCAAGTTTACTGCCATTTAAATGGACATTGGATAAACCTATGGATGAAAATGGAGCAGTGTAGGATAGATAAGCTTCAGATTGGTTCCACAGATCGGCACAACTGAAGGGTCTGTACTGCGCTGTAATGTTCTATGTTCTAAGAAACAGAATTTATAGCAAAAGATTACACTGTCATGCAAGTAAAATAAACCTTGATTGTTGTTAAGCTTTTCATCTTTAGAATGGGTTACAGGTTTCAGTTCATTAATATTTAAATCTCAGAACTCCTTTTATGTCACATTCTCAAGATAACTTGAGTTTCTTGACCTGCTACAGTCTACAGTCCACATGCTGAAGGTTGACCCACAATGCTGTTATGGAGGAAATTTCAGGATTATGACCCAATGTCAAGAGTAGCTTTATTTGTCATTTCTACCATATACAACTGATACAGTAAAAACGAGACAGCGTTCCTCCAGGACCAAGGTGCTACATGGACAGCACAAACTACAAGATCATATACAGGATGGCATAAAGTGCATGAGAAGTGCAAAACACGCAAGCCAGCACAGTAATTCCTGATACGTCAGGATAATAGGCACAGTGGTGTACAAATTACAGTGTAATAAAAGCATGATAATTCATAAAACATTGCTCTAGCAGCAATGTGAAGTCATGCAAAGTGTTTCAGATGGGAGTATAGTCTGATCATACAATGTTAAGGACTTGATGGCTCGGGGGAAAAAACTGTTGCACAGCTTGGCCATGAAAGACTGAATGCTCCGGTACCTTCTGCCAGATGGCAGGAGGGAGAAGAGTTTGAGTGAGGGGTGTGTGGAGTCTTCCACAATGCTGTTAGCCGTTCGGATGCAGCGTGTGGTGTAAATGTCTGTAATGGAGGGAAGAGAGACCCTGATGACCCTCTCAGCTGTCCTCACTATCCGTCTTACAATCCAAGACAGTGCAATTCCCAAACCAGGCAGTGATGCAGCAGCTCAGGGTACTCTCAATGAACCCTCTATAGACTGTGGTGAGGATTGGGGGCAGGGGCGTGCTTTCCTCAGCCTATGCAGAAAGTAGAGACATTGCCAGGCTTTCTTGGCTATGGAGCTGATGTTGAGGGACTGGGTGCGACTCTCTGCCAGGTGGACACTGAGAAATGTGGTGGTCTTCACTGTCTCCACAGTGGAGCCATCAATGTCCAACAAAAAGTGGTCACTCCATGCCCTCCTGAGGTCAACAACCATCTCTTTCGTTTTGTCCACATTCAGACCTGGTGGTCTTCTTCACTGTCATGTCATTTCATGCCTCAAACCTGTACATAGAAGTTGTTCAAGTCATCTGGGAGGAAGGCATCATCAGCACAAGCAGGCAATGCTGTTCTGTGGTTGGTGATGACCTGGATGCCCTTCCACATGCCCCGCGTATCGCCGCTGTCCTGAATGTGGCTGTGTATTCTCTGTGCATGTGCACGCTTTGCCTCTTTGATGGCCCGGGTCAGGTTGACCCTCGCTGTTGTTAGGGCTCCCTTGTCATCTGCTCTGAAGGCAGAATCACAGGGCCTCAGTAGCGTACACGCCTTTGTGGTCATCCAAGGCTTCTGGTTGAGGTGAGAAGTGATGGTCTCGGACATGGTGATGCCAATACACTTGCTAATGTAGCAAATCACCGACACCGTGTACTCCTCTAAGTTGATGGAATCACCATCGGTTGCCACGTCCCTGAGCCAGTCAGTGCGCTCAAAACAGGCTTGAAGAGCAGGAATGGCTCCTGCTGGTGGTGGTGTTCCCATGGGAGTATTCGCTGCCCTTGTCTTCCTACAGGTAGAAGTTTGAGGCTTTGAAAGGTGCTGATTAGGGGGTCTTATTGAATTTCTGCAGTGCATCTTGTAGATTGTACACACTGCTGGTACTGCATGTTGGTGGTGGATGTTTGTTCGTGTGGTGCCAATCAAGCTGAGCTTTGTCCTGGATGATATCAAGCTTCCTGAGAGTTGTTAGAGTTACCCTTATCCAGGCAAATGGATTCCAGATATTCATCAAACTCCTGACTCGAGGCTTTTGGATGGTAGCAGACTTTGCAGAGTCGGGAGGTGAGTTACTTGCTGCAGGATTCCTAACCTCTGACTTGTTCTTGTAACCATAGTACTTGTGTGGAATAGAAGCAAAACATTATGGATGCTGGAAATCTGAAACAAGTACAGAAAATGCTAGAGAAGCTCAGCAAGCCTGGCACATCTGTGTCGAGAGAAATAGGTTTAGCATTTGAGTCTGGTATGACTTCTTCAGAGCTGTGCTGCCAGATCTAAATTTATATGGCTGGTCCAGTTCAGTTTCTAGTGAATGGTAACCCCAGGATGTTGATAGTGGTGGATTCAGAGATGGTAATGACAAGGGGCAATGGTTAGACTCTCTCTTGTTAGAGACAGTCATTGCTTGGTATTTGTTTAGCACAAATGTTATTTGCCACTTGTTTACCCAAACCTGAATATTATTATCTTGCTGCATTTGGTACCTGAGGAGTTACAAATGATGCTGAACATTATGCAGACTCCTGTATATTTGTATCATTAATAGTGAAAGGACAAAGGTAAGAGATTAATAGCCACTACAGAACTGACATCGCTTACAATAGAAGCTACCGTGAATTCCCCTTGTGCATCACAGCATTCTGAACAGAGGCTTATTTTATGGCCTGTCTCACAGAGGGAAGTTGAACTCTATCTTGTTTGTTCAGTACCACGTCTCCTTAAATTTAAAAATTGTGTCCACAATGCATGGGTCTGCTCTCCTGTCAGGATAAATACCTGGCACCATGCTGCATTTCTTTCCAGGCTTCTTTGCTCTGAGCTGGAAGGAGAGGCCTCAGACTACTGTGAACAAAGCATTTAAGATCAGAGATTACCAAACAGACTGGTTCTAAGATGTTCACTGGTTACTGAGGGAA
This sequence comes from Chiloscyllium plagiosum, assembly GCF_004010195.1. Taxonomy (NCBI): domain Eukaryota; kingdom Metazoa; phylum Chordata; class Chondrichthyes; order Orectolobiformes; family Hemiscylliidae; genus Chiloscyllium; species Chiloscyllium plagiosum. Next base: position 35,311,218 of record NC_057745.1, read on the forward strand.
GTTAATGAATCACTTCCTGAAAACAAAATGGTCAAGGAAAACAATTTCCACTGGCATATTAAGTGTCTTTCTAACTTGTCTGAATACACTTTACTGAAGAACCCAACATTTAAATATGTCTCTTTGAATTTTAGAAATTTCTGATGATTATATTCTGGACGTGGCACTTGCAATAATTTAAAACTCAGTTATTTCAAGTGGTGAGACCTTTCATCAAGTAAGGCTTGACAGAACAATGCTTGCTTTTCAATATTCAGATCGGAACTGACATCCAGATCTTTTTGGAAGTTGAGAGGAAGGGGCAGTTTGTCCTCAGAGGGTGGAATGGGTTTATTTGAGAATTCTGCCAGGTTGCATTTTTAAAGAAATTAAACATTTCATGTCTCTTTTGAAGGTATTAAATTGGTCTGAATTTGAGAAGTGGATTATTTGAAAGACCTTCAATCAAATATTAATACCAATTAACAGGACATTACCTGCACCAGGTTACTCCCTCCTAGCTGAACCTGTTCTTTACCAGGGAAAGTATCTACTTCAAACGACATACTGGGCTGGTTATATTGGCATTCGGGAAAACCTCACTGAGGGCTGCTTTGGAATGAGTGAAGCCACTTTATTCTCGGAAATGGCTGAAAAGGTTCATTGTTTAAGGGCTGGAGCCCCAAGGATAGTTATCTGGGCCGGACAAACAGACCAGTACAGCTGCAGTTGGATCAGATCAGTCATTAGTGTCAGTGATGGCAGGGTGGGCCCATTCTTTGTAAATTAGATGGAGCCTGAGTACAGCTCAAAGATTACAGTGAGCACACAACAGACCTACACACTCAGAATCATAAATAACATCCCTGTAAAAGTTATTTTCTACTCGTGAGAAGTTTAGCAGAGGCTGACAGCCTCTGGGGTTAAATAGTGAAATTATGAGGCCAGATTGAATAGGCCCAGTTTTTTATTCCTTTAAGTAGTGATCTAATTGAACTGTTCAATATGATTACTGCAGTTCATGGGTTAGATAAAGAGAAGTTATTTTCTCTGCTAAGGAGTGTCCAGGACCAGGCAGCACAATTTCACAAGTAGAGTGAGAGTATTTGTGGGTGATGGCAGAATACATTTCTCCAGTGGTAGAGGGTGTTGTATGCAGCAGTTCCATATAATCGCAGATTGCAGCAGTTAACGGAATCCCAGCCCAACTATCTATTTTGCACCACTGTGGAGTCCATGAACTGTGTATAAATTAATTGTGGGTGCCTGCACTACTTCTTTAGTTATTTGAGACATCTTTCATTGTGCTTTTCATTGCACTTCAGCCCTACACTCCTGACCTTTGGACATTTGGTGCAGAGGGGTATGGGCAGATCAGAGCGACCTCCTTGTGGGTCTGTTCCTGGACCCGGCCAGCCAGCCGGCTGTGGAGAGGGGTAATTTCGGCTCACTATCTGCCCCTCTTCTGCAACTGCATTTGTGCTAGGAATTCTTGGAGTGGTGTCCATCAATGCTGTTGATGCCTTTAGAGAGAGGTGGGCACCTCTGGGGATACAGTGCTTTATTTGCCCTTCAAACTCCATTTTGATTTAGTCCCTTCCCTCTCTCCAAACTCTCCCTCATTTTTTATGGACTGCATTGCCCTTAATGAACTTTAATCAATTGGAAACATGGGTGATTTATAGGTTAATAAATGAAAAAACAAGTGTGCTTTAGTGACGAGGGAGAAAATGTTTAATTGTTTGTAAGAACATTTTGAGTCATAGTGATTTACAACAAGGAAACAGATCCTTTGGTCCAACTCATCCATGCCAACCAGATATCCTAAATTAAGCTAGTCCTATTTGTCAACATTTGATCCCTATCTCTCCCTGTTCATACACCCATCCAGATGCCTTTTAAATGTTGTAATTGTACCAGCCTCCATCTCTTCCTCTGATAGCTTATTCCATTTAGGCACCACCCTCTGCATGAATATATTGTGCCTTAGGTCCCTATTAAATCTTTCCCCTTTCACATTAAACCTTTGCTCTCTAGTTTTGGACTCTGCTACCCTGGGGAAAAAAATCTTTGCTATTCACCCTTTCTATGCCCGCCATAATTTTATAATTTCTCTAAGATCACCCCTCAGCTTCCAGTGCTTTAGACACAATAGCCCTAGCCTATTCAGCCTCTCCCTATAGCTCAAACCCTCCAACCTGACAAAATCCTTGTAAATCTTCTCTGAACCTTTTGAAGTTTGACAATATCCTTCCTATAGCAAGGAGATCAGAATGGCATGCCTAACCAATGTTCTGTACAGCCTCAACCTGACCTCCCAACTCCTATACTCAATGCACTGACCAATAAAGGAAAACATACCAAACACCTTCTTCACTATCCTATCTACCTGTGACTCCACTTTCAAGGAACTATGAACCTGCACTCCAAGGTGTTTTTGTTCAACAACACTCTCCAGGACGTTGCATTTAAATTTGCCTTTCCAAAATGCAGCACTTCACATTTATCTAAATTAAACTCTCTCTGCCCATTGGCCCATCTGATCCTACAACTTAATTTCAAATGTTTTCTTAAATATATTAGGAATTAGAATCTCAAGGCAGTAGTTACGGGATCATCACATTCTTTAGGAAATACTTACGTGAAGGGAGGGAAGATCCGTGACCGTGTCCTATTGAGAAAGTGTGATTATCCCATACAGAAAATGCAACATCCAATACAAAAGTTATCCCTGTCTCTAATAGAGATGAATCTCTGTCCAATATAAATTACGCACTCGCACACAGCCATTAACGGTGGCTTATTGTCTGTGAGCACAGATTCCAGATAATCGGCAAAATAAAGTTTGGGGGTTGGGGAGTGATTTGAGTGAATATTTTAATTAGCGAGTGATTATATAAATTTGATATGTTTTTTTCTCAAATTTAGATGGTTAAGGGGTGATCTAATTGATGTCTTCAAGGAAAAGGCAGGGTAGATAAAGATAAACTATTTCCACTGTTTGGGGATTCTAGAACTAGGGGCATTGTCTGTGAATGTGGCCCAGACCACTGAGGAGAGATGTTAGGAAATACACAAAGGATGCAGCATCAGTTGTTAATTTTAAATTTGAGACTGATTAATATTTGCTAAGCAAAGGTATTAAAGTATATGAGCTAAGGCAGCTATATGGAGTTAGGCCACAGATCAGCTATGATTAATGGAATAGGCTCAAGGGCAGAATGGCCTACTCCTATTCCTATGTTGTTATGTACCAATAAAACAAAACATTCATTGCAGGGCTTTGGGAGATAACTGGGAGAGTGGGAGTACTTGGTAACTATTTCATAAAGAGGGGCTGGTATCTTAGTGCTAATGTCACGGGACTAGTTCTCCGGAACCCCAGGTTAATGCTGGGAGCATATGGGTTTGAAATGGTGAACCTTGAACGTGTAATCTATTCAGCCCCTCAAGCTTGCTCCTCCATTTTAGATCATGGCTGATCATGATATGCACAGATAGACAGGTTGGTAAAGAAGGCATATGAGATGCTTGCCTTCATTAGTCGGGTTGTAGAATATAGGAGTAAATAAGCCTGGTTACAACTTTATAAAACATTGGTTAGGTCACAGATTGAATACTGCGTGAAGTTCTGGTTGCCTCACAATTGGAACAACATGATTGCACTGGAGAAGTTGCAGATGAGATTCACTGAGATATTGCCTGGGATGGAAAGTCTCTGTCATGAGGAGAGACTGGATAGGCTGGGTTTGATTGCCTTGAAGCAGAGGAAGCTGTGGCGCAATTTGATTGAGACATACAAAATTTTAAGATAAGTGGATAGAGTAGATAGAGAGTGAGAATCTTTTTCCCATGGCAGACATGTTTAAGACCAGAGGGCAAATGGTTTACATGAGGTATGAGAAATGATTTTTTCACCCAGAGCATGGTAGAAATATGGAACATGTTGTCTGAAAGAGTGGTGAAGGCAGGTATTCTTGCAACATTTAAGAAGCATTTGGATGAGCACTTAAAATGCCAGGGCACAGTGAGCTATGGATCAATTCAAGTTTTAAATGGGATTAATATGGTTTGGTGTTTGTTTTTTGGCATTGCCGTGGTGAGCCGAACGGCCTGTTGCTATGCTGTGTGACTCTTTATGACCATATTCCTGCACTTTTTCCTGATCCCTTGATGACACTCATAACTAGAAATAAAAGACAACCACTGGTTACTCTGGTTGAGATTCCTTGGAATAAATTAGTCACGATTTCCCTTTCATGAAGAAGTACTGACTCTGCTTCATTGGATGATGATTTTACAAATGTGCTACTAAGCCCATATTCATTGGAGTTCAGAAGAATGAGAAATGACTTATTGAAACATACAAGATTCTTAGGGGACTTGACAGGGGAGATGCAGAAAAGCGGTTTCTCTTTTTGCCTTTATACTGTTCCTCCTCCTCCAAGTCATTAATATAGTAATTAAATAATTGAGACCATATGATTGATCACAGATCAGCATAATGTAGATCCGTGTTCAAGTCCCACTTGTTCCAGAGATGTGCAATAACATCACTGAACAGGTTGATTAGAATTTTATTTTACATACACTATATCAACAAACTGCAGTATGACTCCAAATGATATTACTATAATGAAATTGGGCTTGATAGGTCATTCTTTTGGGCCAATGTGAGATGGTATTTGACTGACAAATATGTAAGGTGCAGTTTCAAATTTAACTATAAAGAGAATTTTATTATGGAAAAGAAATGAACATAAGATAGAATAAAACAAATCCTCTACAATGATCAGAACAATGTAATTTATCAAAACTTGTTTAAAAAGTGCTGCAGAATAGATTTGGGAACAAAATGGATATCCTGTGACAAAAGTGACAATTGCAGTATTGGTAAAATATTGACTACTTGATACAAAACAGAGATGCAGTTGTGCAGTGATATTCCAAAATGCAGGGCAAGTACCACTGTTGTTTTTGATGTTCATGAGTGAATTTATTTGACAGCACGGAAACAAACATTTCATCCATGCTGACCAGAAATCCTAAGTTAATCTAGCCTCCATTTGCCAGCATTGGTCCATATCCCTCTAAACCCTTCCTTTTAATGTACATAGAATAGAAGAACTTGGGAGTACAGAGCACAGTTTCAAAATGTGCAGAAAATGTGGACATGCTGAAAACAGTGAGAAAGAAAAATGCAGAGACTGCTATGTGAAATGGTGGACATATTACAGCTGAAATGTGAAATGGTGGACACATTACAGCTGAAATTCAATTTAGGAGAGATGATAGACTGGGACGTTTTTCACTGGAGCATAGGAGCTTGAGTGGTGACTTTATGGAAGTTCATAAAATCATGACGAGTATAGATAGGCTTAATGGTAGGTGCCTTTTCCCTAGGATTAGGGGTTTTAAAACTAGGGGACACATTGTTAAGGTGAGAGGAGAGAGATTTAAAAAAAAAGACATGAGGGGCAAATGTTTTTACACAGAGGAATGAACTTCCTGAGGAAGTGGTAGATGTAGGAAGAATTACAACTTTTAAAAGTCATTTGGATAAGAACATGAATAGGAAAGGGTTGGAGGGATATGTGCCAGGAGCAGGCAGGAGGGACTAGTTTAATATGGGATTATATTCAGCATGGTTAGACTGAAAAGTGTGTTTCCATGCTGTGAATATGATTCTATGTGAGGTGACACATTTTGATTAGAAGCATGAGGCAAGATGACATATGTTAAATCACACAGTTCAAAAGATTAAAGAATTGTGTACAAGAGTGTACAATATTTTTAACTTGTTCTTGGTAGATCACAAAATTACAGAGTTGTTCGCGAGTGCAGCTGGAGGCCATTCAGCCCATTGTGTCCGTGCCAGGCTTCCAAAGGAACATCTCACTTGAAAGCATTCTTCTACCTTCTGCTGCTGACCCTGTACATTGCTCCTTTTCAAATACCGGTTATACAAAATAAACTAAAAATGAAACTTCAAATTTTATTACCCTCAAAGTAATAATCTCAGGATTATTACTCAGGCCACGTGTAAATTGACGTAGTAAAAACAAAGTTAGAGGGTGAATGCCTGGCTGAAAATCTGGTAAGGTACAAGTTGGTTCTGATTGTGGGGCACTGGCATAAATACTGTGGAATGTGGCATCTGTACCCTTGGGACAATCTGCACCTAAACTATGCTGAATTTGGGGTTCTTCTGAACAGAATAACTCGGAAAGTATAGCAGGTTGTCACCAAAATAATGGTGGCAAGGGCCAATGTTTGGGAAGTTGTGCTGAATCAAAGAGTGGAGCAAAAGGCAACAGAGAAAGGAATTAATGTGGGAAATGATAAACAGGCAATGACAAGCAAGGAGAGAGAATGCGGATTTAAGAGCAAATCAGCAGAAAAGACGAGGTTACAAAAATAATAAAAAGACAAAATTTAAGATAGTGTTTGAGTGCACAGAGCATTTGAAACAAAACAAATGAACTAGCAGTATAAATTGAGTTAAATAAGTACAATATATTGGCCATAAATGAGACGTATATGCACGATGACCTAGATTGGGACCTGATTATTAAAGAATACGAGACATTTAAGAAGGAGCGGGAGCGAGGAAAGGATGGAGGAGTGGTTTTGTTTAATTAAAGATGATATTAGCTCAATAGAGAAGGATGACCTAAATTAAAGAAACGAGGATATAGAAGTAGTCTGAGTAGAGATGAGGAATGGTAAAGGCAAGAGGTCAGATGTGTGAGTTGTGCACTGGTCCCCTAACAGTAACAGCATGGTAGGACAGGGTATCAAGAAATAAATAATGAGAGCTTGTCAAAACAGTGTAGCAATTATTATGGGGATTTTAATCTATATGAAGCCTGGAAAAATCAGATAAGCAAACATTCCAGAGGAAGAATTAATTAAATGCTTTTAGAACAATTCAGAACTTGAGAGCAGGCTATTGTAGACCTGGCTGGCTGTAATCAATGAAACAGGATTAATTATTGACCTCATCGTGAAAGTTTCCTTGGGTAGCAGGGACTATAACATGATTGAATTTTATATACACTGTTAAGGGAGAGAAGTGTGGATCCAAGATTACTATTTTGTCTTCAAGCAAGATCGATTATAAGGGCATGAAGGCAGAGCTAGTGAAAGGGGACAGAGATATAATGGAAAACATTTAAGTGGACATTCCAGAAAGGGCAAAATTGATACATTCCACCAAATAAGAAAAATCCTAAGAATGGACTTGCCATCTGCGGTAAACTATAAAAGTCAAAGATCATATTTAGCTCAAGGAAAAGATATATAATTGTGCAACAATATATAGCAGGTCAGAAGGTTAGGCAGAACACGAAAAACAGTGAAGAATTTCAAAAAAGATTATTAAGTAGGGAAAAATTAGTGCATGAGAGAAAGTTAGCCATGGACATAAAATCAGATAAGAAAAGGTTTTTCAGATATCTAAAAAAGAAAACAGCTAACAAGGGAAGTGTTGATCCTATGGAAAATGATTCTGGGATATTAATAATGGAGGATAAAGAGATGGCAGATGAAATGAATAGATATTTTGCATTGGTCTTCACAGAGGTGATACAAGTAACATTGTAGAAACAATAGGAAATCAGGAATTGAAAGGGAAGCAGTACTGAGTAAATTGTTGGCATTGTGAACTGTAAAGTTCTCGGATCCCAATGTACTTCATCCCAGAGCTTTAAAAGAAGTTGCTTCTGAAATAGTTAATGTATTGATTTTAATCTTGTAAAATTCATTAGATTTGGGGAAGGTTCCTTTAAATTGGAAAATAACTAAAGTAACTCCTTTATTCAAAAAGGGAGGGAAGCAGAAAGCATGAAATTACAGGCTAGTTAGTTTAACATCTGACATAAGAAAATGTTAGACATTATTATTAAAGACAATATAACATGAATACATTCAAGGTAGAGCCAACATGATTTGTCAAAGCAAAATGTTGGAATTTATTGAATAAGTAACTTGTGCTGTAGATAAAAGGGAACTTGTACCTACATGTATTGTACTTAGATCTTCAGAAGGCATTTGATAAGATGCCACATTAAAGGGTGCTGTGAAAATTAAATGTTCATGGTGTTGGGCGTAATGGTTTGACATGGATAGAGGCTAACAGGAAGCAGAGAGTGTTTACAATTTATATCAATGATTTGGTGATGAGAACCAAAGGTATAGTAGTTAAATTTGCTGATGACACACAGACAGATAGGAAAGTGATTGGTGAAGAGGTCATAAGGAGAAGCAAAGTGATGCAGATGGATTAAGTGAGTGGGCAACAAATTGTCATAGAGTCATAGAGATGTACAGCACGGAAACAGACCCTTCAGTCCAACTTGTCCATGCCAACCAGATATCCCAACTCAATCTAGTCCCATCTGCCAGCACCTGGCCCATATCCCTCCAAACCCTTCCTATTCGTATACCCATCTTGCAATTGTACCTCCACCACTTCCTCTGGCAGCTCATTCCATACACGCACCACCCTCTGTGAGAAACAGTTGCCCCTTAGGTCTCTTTTATATCTTTCCCCTCTTGCCCTCAACCTATGCCTTCAAGTTCTGGACTCCCCCACCCAGGAAAAATACACGTCTATTTACCTTATCCATGCCCCTCATGATTTTATAACCTCTATAACGTCATCCCTTAGCCTCCGATGCTCCAAGGTAAATAGCCCTAACCTATTCAACCTCTCCCTCTCGCTCAAATCCTCCAACCCTGGCAATGTCCTTGTAAATCTTTCCTGAACCCTTTCAAGTTTCACAACATCCTTTCATTAGGAAGAAGACTAGAATTGCATACAATATTCCAAAAGTGGCCTAACCAATGTCCTGGACAGCCGTAGGTAAAAATAAGGTCTGCAGATGCTGGAAACCAGATTCTAGATTAAAGTGGTGCTGGAAAAGCACAGCAGTTCAGGCAGCATTCGAGGAGCAGGAAAATCGACATTTCGGGCATAAGCCCTTCATCAGGAATAGAGGCAGAGAGCTTGTAGGGTGGAGAGATGCAGGGTGGAGAGAGAGGAGGATGGTAGAATCTGGTTTCCAGCATCTGCAGTCCTTGTTTTTACCTCGTTGATTTTAACCCTACTGCGAATCCTCTTGCAAGGATGCCTGCCTTGAAGAAGTTTTCTTCCTCTCTCTACAAGAATCTCCAGGAGTCCCTCTCCCACTGCAACTCCCAGGTCATTTCCTCTGCCCTGAAGCTCTTCAACCATGTCCTGAAACAGACTCGTTACCACAGCCACACTTGCTACCTCAGTGCCTGCCTCCGTAACCAACTCATCCCACACAGACTTTGGACCACCTTTAAACCAGCAGAGTTTGGAACCGAACAGGACAAACAGTACGGACTACAGATTCAAAAACACCAGCAACGGTTCTCCTTCAAGCATTAATGTGGACTTCACCAGTTTCCTCATTTCCCTTTCCCCCACCTCACCCCAGTTCCAAACTTCCAGCTCAGCACTGTCCCCATGACCTGTCCTACCTGCCACTCTTCCTTTCCACCTATCCACTCCACCCTCCTCTCTGACCTATCACCTTCATCCCACCCACATCCACCCATTGTACTCTATGCTACTTTCTCCCCACCCCCA
>NC_057745.1:35320931-35339212 GCF_004010195.1 Chiloscyllium plagiosum
GGGGAGGATCGTGGTTGTCGATTTAGTGGAAGGGGAAATGGTCCTGGGCTGAACTGCTGATCTCATGTTGGATGATCTGAGATTAATCAAAGGTGTCAATGGGGGTGAAGAGATGGAATATAATGTGGGGTTCTGATGAAAGTCATGGGAGTAGGACATCCAAAGCCTTGGGAAGAAGGTCAGAGGCCTCACGGGATGGGTGTTGGGAGGGATTTGATCAAATGGTATTATCCCACAGATAGATGCAAATTACTGACCTCCTGGATTCCAAAGGGTAGCTTCTGAGTGCACACTGCTTCAGCAGCTTCATACAGCATGACCTGGACAACAACCAGTCTTAGGCTGATGTGGGGGGGGGGGGGGGGGGGGGATGTAACATTTGTGATTCACAACTATCAGGCAAAGATCATCTCCATCAAGAGGAAATCTAACCATCATCCTTTGAAATTCAATGGTATTACCATCACTGAGTCCCCCATTGCCAACATCCTAGGGGTTACTATTGGCTAGAAACTCAACTAGACTCACCATATAAATAGAATGGCTACAGGAACTGGACAGAAGCTGGGAATCCTGCAGTAAATAACTTACCTCCTAACTCCTCAAAGCCTGTCCAGCAGCCCCTGACATCATTTTCACTCTCAACCAGGCCCTGGAAGCGATGATTCCAATCTCCAAAATGGGCACAAGTTAGGAGTGTGATGGAATACTCCCCATTTTTCTGGATGAGAGCAGCTCCAACAACACTCAGGAAGCTCAACACCAGGACAAAGCACACCATTTGATTGGCACCTCATCCACCAACCATCTGGAAAAGGGCAACTGATACATGGGACTACTATCACCTGCAAATTCGTCTCCAAGTCACAAGCCATGGATGTGGATGTATGTTTGCTCGCTGAGCTGGAAGGTTCATTTCAGACATTTCGTCACCCTACTAGATAACATTTTCAGTGGACCTGTGGGCAAAGCACTGCTGATGATTTATGCTTTCTATTTATATGTTTGGGTTTCTTTGGGTCGGTGATGTCATTTCCTGTGGTGAAGTCATTTCCTGTACTCTTTCTCAGGGGTTGGTGGATGGAGTCTAACTCGATGAGTTTATTGATAGAGTTCTGGTAGGAATGCTGGAAAAGCTGGAGAAATAAATAAGACCAACTTCCAAAAAAAATGAAACCAGACTGATCATACACACCACACTTCTACGGATTACCCAAAATTCACAAACAAGGAACCCCCCTCAGACCCACAGTCTCGCTACCTGGTACACCAACTTACAGATTGGCCAAGGAGCTACATCAAAGACTAAAACATTTAGTAGAAGACTCACGCCACTCCATCCACTCCACCCAAGAATTCCTGAAAACCATTAAAGACACTAAGATAGAAGAGGATGAAATAATGGTCTCCTTTGATGTAACAGACCTGCTTACATCAATCAACATTAACCTGGCCAATGAAACACTGACTACACTATTAGAAGACTCAAAGACACATACATCAAACACCACTAACTTCATCAGCAAGCACAGTATCGTCAAGGTACTGGACCTATGCCTTACCACACACTTCACCTTCAACAACAAAACGTACAGACAAACCAACAGAACACTCATGGGATCTCCGATATCAGGGTTCTTAGCAGAGGCAGTAATGTAGAGACCACACCTCGAGTATCGTGCACAATATCGGTCTCTTTATCCGAGGAAGGATGTTATTTCTACAGACGGAGTGCATTTGAATGTTTCGCAGACTGATTCTTGAAATGGCAGGACTGATGTATGAGGAGAAGTTGAATTTGTTAGGGTTATATTCATTGGAGTTCAGAAGATTGAGGTGGAGTCACACAGAAACCTATAAAATTTTAACAGGTACAGACAGAGTAGATGCAGAAGGATGTTCCCAGTGATAGGGGAATCCAGAACCAGGGGTTACAGTCTTATAGAGGTTTATCAAATCATGAGGGGCATAGATATGGTGAATAGCAAAGGTCTTTTCCCTGGGATGGGGCAGTTCAAAACTACTGGGCATATTTTTACGGTAAAAAGAGAAAGATTTGAAATGGACATAAGGGGGAACATTTTCACACAGAAGATGATTTGTAAGTGGAATGAACTGCCAGAGGAATTGGTAGATGAAGATATATACATTTAAAAGACATTTGGACAGGGACATAAACAGGAGAGGTTTAGAGGGATATGGGCCAAACGCAGGTAAGTTGGAATAGTTTAGTTTGGAAAACTTGGTTGGCATGGACTAGTTGGACTAAAGGGTCTGATGCCATGATAGAAGTCTCAATGACTATGACTGAGATGAGAAGAAATTATTTCACACAGACAGTTGTGAGCCTGGGGAATTCACTATCATAGAAAGCAATCAAGGTATGAGGGTTCTCGAGAGGGTGCAGTGAAATATTACCAGAATGGCTCCAGTGGTAGACGATTTTGACTTTAAGAACAAATTGAAAAAAACTGGAGTTGTTTTGCTCAGAACCAGAGAGACTGGGGGAAGTTTTGATCAAGATGTACAGGATTATGTCAAATTCCAATATTGTAGATATTGAAATCCCCTTCTGTTGTCTGATGGTGCATGGACTAGAGCATATGGGGATAAAACGTTGGGCAATGATAAGGGGGAATGGCTGAAAGAACTTTTTTTAACACAGCATCTGATAATGTCTTGAAACTTGTCACCAACAAAGATGGCTATGATCAACAAATTCGATAAGACATAAGGAAAACAAATCTAAGGACAACGAACTAGAACTGGGGAGTGGGGCTGACTGGATCATTCCACAGGGTCAGGGTGCAGTCGCAGTATGGACTTGATGGGCCAAATGGCTTTATGGCTCTGTGAATGAGGACAGGCAGGTGTGGCTCAGTCACATGCTTCCCTTGAGATCACAGGGTTCTGAGTTTAAGGCTCATTTTTGATTTTAAGCAAAAGAATCCAGTCTGACACTTCAGTATGGTACAGAAGCTATGCTGCAATATCAGATTGTGCCCTTTGCAATGAATCTTAAACAAAACCCTCCCTGGTGGCTTAGCTTGGTGGAAGAGGCCCAGCCTCACTTTTGAAGAAAGAATGGAGGTTCCTAATGACCTGAACAACATTCACAAAAACAGTTTGTCTGATCATTATAACCAGGGTGGCCATCCCTCAAAGAATAAGTCAAGAAGGTTGTAGGAGCTGAAGGGTGTGGTACCATCAGTTCTGAGGAAGGGTCACCGGACCCGAAATGTTAACTCTAACTTCTCTCCACTGGTGCTGCCAGACCTGCTGAACTTTTCCAGCAATTTCTGTTTTTGTTTCTGATTTACAGCGTCCATAGCTCTTTCCATTTTCGTTTAGTATTTGCTTCAAATCCGGGATGGTTGGTCAGCTTGATGGCTGTGGTAGGAACTTGCTGTATGTAAATTGGTTGCTGTCTTTCAAACATCACAAGGGTGACTGTGGATGGGATTTAATGGAGTCCACTCTCTGTGGATTAAAATTTAGCAAGCACAAATTCAATAATGAGACTGCCTTCATTTAGGTTTCAAAGCGTTGAGGGTGTGGGAGCTTTGATAATGACATAAGTAAGGGTTGTAGATGCTGGCTGGGTTATAGTATAAGTGATGACAATTACATCCTTCTGAAATCACCTTGTGGCCAGAAGGACCAGGACTGCTTTCCAAATCTTCCAGGCCTCAATACGAAGCATTCGCACCCTTCAGTCCAGATCATGTGGTTAGTCTGTGTTATGTGTGGGCTCCTTCAAACCTGAATTTCCCTATTGTGGGTGACAATAGCCATGTTTCTGGTCTAACTAGAAGAATTGATGAGTAAACAACTGGGAGTTTAATGTATCACCTGCAACTATTTACAAATTCCATGAATATAACAAACATCAAGACAGGAGCACACTAGCCTCAGGTCTGTTTTCTATAACCTCCTTCTTTACTCTGTCCAGGCCCTTGGGCCATCACCACAGGGACTGGTGTTTACAGCAAGATTAACCCTTTCGCACCATAAATCATATGCCTCCCAGAGAGACATTGGGTACTACCTCTTCTCTATTCATTTGTGATCCTGTACTCTGGTTGACCTGATCAGGTCTCTGGAAGTAAACTCCCAGTGATCCTTTATTTGAGGCCCTACAACAGTGTTCAATTCTCCAGTTCAGCAGTCCATTAATCCCAAACCCACTTCCAAATCTCCTACCTTCATGTTATCATCAAAGCCTAATTGCCTGGGCTGTGAGGTAGAATTCCTCATAACTAATCCTCAGAAATTTAGACCTGTTCACAATGTCCTCAAACATGGGATTCAGATAAGAATTAGGAATGCATTCATGAAACATAGCCATTCCTGTTATTTGTCTACCAGGCTGTTTAAGTTTGAGGGGCTGGAAATATTAGTGGGAGCTTGTTTCCCAGGAAAAACTGATGAGTTCCTATAAGCAGCAATTAATTCCTGGGTGGGGAATAGTAAAACAGCTTTCTACCTGCTCGGTAATATGGCTGGTTAGAAAGTCAGGTATGTTATGGAGATGATTGATTATAGATAGTTCAATGAAGATTATGGCAATGGGCCCCAGTGATCACCTCTGCAACAAAGTTCAGAGGGGAAGAACCCCTTTCCCCTTGCCCCCAATTATCCTGACTCCTGAAGCCCAAATAGACACTCCCACTGAGGTTCTACCATGTTAGGTTTTGGGAGGTGTCGATCCAAGGTGTCGATTTGGTGGGCGGCACGGTGGCACAGTGGTTAGCACTGCTACCTCACAGCGCCAGAGACCCGGGTTCAATTCCCGCCTCAGGCGACTGACTGTGTGGAGTTTGCAAGTTCTCCCCGTGTCTGCATGGGTTTCCTCCGGGTGCTCCAGTTTCCTCCCACAGTCCAAAGATGTGCAGGTTAGGTGAATTGGCCATGCTAAATTGCCTGTAGTGTTAAGTAAGGGATAAAATGTAAATGTAGGTGTAGGGGTATGGGTGGGTTGCGCTTCGGCACTTCGGCGGGTCGGTGTGGACTTGATGGGCCGAAGGGCCTGTTTCCACACTGTAATGTAATGTAATCTAATCTAATCAAGAGAAAAAGAACATTTCTTTTAAGATCCTTCATCCAGACAGAAAATAAAAGCATAAGATATAGGAGCAAAAGGAAACCATTCAGCCTGAATTAAAATTAGAAGCCCTACAGTGTGGAAACAGGCCAATAATTCCACACTGACCTTCTGAAGTACCCCACCCAGACCCATTCCCCTGCACCTATTACTCTATATTTCCCCTGACTAATGCACCTGGCCTACACATCCCTGAACACTATGGGCAATTTAGCATGGCCAATCCACCTAACCTGCACATCATTGGATTGTTGGGGGAAACCAGAGCACCTGGAAGAAACATACACAGAGACACGGGGAGAATGTGCAAACTCCATACAGTTGCCTGAGGTGGAATCAAACCTGGGTCCCTGGCACTGAGGCAGCAGTGCTAATCACTGTGCCATCCATTATTATGCTTTGCCATTCTATGAGATCATGGCTCATCTAACAATCTTTAATTTCGCTTTCTTGCCTTTTCCCAATAGCTATCAATTCCCTGACTGATTAAAAATCTGTCTCATCTCAGTTTTTAATATACTTGATGACCCAGCCTCTATAGTCCAGATTCACTGAGGGAGGAAATTCTCCTCACCTCTGTCTTACCTGGGAGACCCCATTACTCTGAGATGACGTCTTCTGGTCCCAGATTCTCCGTCAAAGAGATACAACCTCTCAGGCACTGTCCTGTCAAGCCTGCAAAGACTCTGATATGTTTCAATGTGGTCACCTCTCATTCTTGTGAACTTCAATGAATATAAGCCCAAACTACTCAACCTCTCCTGATGGAAAATCTCCCTATGCTTAGGATCCACCTTGTGAACCTTGACTGGATTACCTTCAGTGCCAGTACATCTTTCCTTAAGTAAGGGGACCAAAACTGTTCACAGTATTCTAGGTGTGGCTTATTTAATTCTTTGAGGAGAAAGTGAGGTCTGCAGATGCTGGAGATCAGAGATGGAAATGTGTTGCTGGAAAAGCGCAGGTCAGGCAGCATCTAGGGAACAGGAGAATCGACGTTTCGGGCATTCGGGTTCCTGAAGAAGGGCTAATGCCCGAAACGTCGATTCTCCTGTTCCCTAGATGCTGCCTGACCTGCTGCGCTTTTCCAGCAACACATTTCCATCTCTTATTTAATTCTTTGTATAGTTTTAGCAATAACTCCACACTTTCATACTCCATTCTCTTTGAAATAAAAGTCAGTCTCAAACTCCTGCTCTCCAGGAGCTCATGGATACTTCCCTCCAAAATCCTACCTGTCAGCTCTCAAATTCAAGGAATTGATTGTTGGAATTGTCAGTGCCAAGGTTTCTGGTCATTTCTTTTACAGTTTGACTTTCATTATCACTGTGTTCAAGGAACAGCAGTGATAGTAGACAATTCTTTCCTGGGAATAGCTACAGATCATTATCACTTTACATCAGATGATGGCAAGAGTGCAAAGCAAGTGCAGCCAATTCTATACCTTATCTGCATAGTCATTGGGTGAATGGGTGAAATTGCTACACACTTTGACGCTAAGAGTAAACTTGGAGATTGAGGTTGATAGAGAATCTTTCAATCCTGGAGTCCTGGTTTATGGGCAGAGTGATGACAGAAAGCTGGAAGTCATTTCTATCTCTTCCCTGTTATTCTGTTTGGGGCTGGTTGGCTACATATGATGTTGAGGCATTTCTAATTCTTCATGGTCCTCTTTGTACTCTGTTCAGAAAGGACTTTCCTTGCGATTGAACCAGTCCATTCATGTTCAGCAGAAGAGTTGATTAAAAACTCTGGAGTTTGTCCAACAGAAAGCCCCAGAAGAGTCACTCCATCTCGACAGCCACTGATTGCAATGCAGTGTCAGCAAGTATTACTCCAGTACTCCTATTGCTTACTGTGTCCAACCACATTTACCTCAGCAATTCTGAGCTCAGTCCAGTGTCATTTCCTCAGGTCATGGAAAACGCTGATTAACTCTATTTTAGGCAGCTCAGCATTCACCAACATGGGCAGGGTAGCTCCTTTCAGCCTGCTGCACTGACACAATGACTGAGTTACTCAGTTACTGAGTGATCCAGGGAGTGATCAGAGTGAAGAAAAGCGATACCAGACTCAAAACATTAACTCTCTTTCTTTGTCCACAGTTGCTGCCAGTCCTGTTGAGTTTCTTCAGCATTCTCTGTGTTTATTGCTGCATCAATTGATTTGCCAGTGTCTGTTTGTGGAATTGACACTCACAGTGAGCACAGAACACTCTGGCTGGGCTCCAAGAGTGAACCTGGTGCCGGGACTGGGAAGAGGATGTTCATCATTATTTTTAGATCTGTGCTGACTACCCCCACACACAAATCAAGGGGCACTTCGGTCACATACCAACTATTCAACTAGGCTGGAGACTCAACTTCAGATCAAAACACATTTAGCAAAATGTATAATTTGTTTAGTCAGTTTAATTTTTCCAACAGCACTGAGACCCAGTTGTTAACCATTCGGAGACCATGCCATGGTCTCATTGCAGTCTCATAAATATCTTTAGGTCTTTAAGAGAGTTGAGTTCAGCTCAGGACTGGTCTCTCACCCTTTACTTCCATTTTGCCCTGTTTCTCTCATTTTTCACTGAACTCCCATTCCATCTCCCCTCTTTCTCTCAGTCTCCTCCCTGCTGCCAGCCTTTCCCACTCTCCCTGGCTGGATGTGTTGTTCTGTCTTGGTCTGTTATTCATGATCTTGCTTGTTTCTCAAGTGTCGGAGAGGCGCTGGAGTGCGAAATAGGCCTGTGAAACGTTCACTTTTGGTAATTAAACTTTGACAAGAAAAGCGAGAAGGAGCGAATCTGACTGAACAATGGTGGCAGTGTTCAGACAGCCGGGCCAGTAATGTTCACTCTGGGACAGCCTTTCTTCTGGAGAACAAAAGCATTTGTTTACATGTGTTAACTTCAACAGTCTGCAGCTTGATGTCACAGAACCAGGTGCAAGAACATCACAACTCATCACACCTCCACCATCCTAATGGGCAGTCATTCGTCAGAACCAATAATCCCCCTGGCCCTGTATGCACCACTTCAAAGTTACTGTGTTACAATACAAATATTGTGCTCCGAGACAAATTCAAAATCATTATTTCCGATGCACGGCACTGTCAGATAGATTAGAACAAATGCCATAACCTTTTATTTTGGTTTGAGGGGATTGTAAGGATTTAACTCGATGTGTTAATGATGGAACTGTGAACATGAAGCAGTCATTAACTCCAGGGCAGTCCTTGGTTCATGGATGTAAATCAAATAACCAGATTACAGAAACATTGCTTCAACTGAAATTAGTATCAAGGATTTTCAAACCTTAATCATTTCCAACTAGGACTAATCTTCAATTAGTCATTCTGCGAAGATCTATTTCTCTGTACTTTGATTTTTAAATTAATTCATGGGACTTACGTATTGCTGGCTGGCCAGCATTTGTTGCCCATCCCTAGTTATTGTTGAGAAGATGGTGGTGAGCTTCCTTTCTGAACTGTTGCAGTTTACATACTGCATGTAGACCCACAATGCCCTTAGAGAAGGAATTCTAGGATTTTGACCCAGTGCGGTTGAAGGAATGGCAATGGAATGGAACTTGCAGGTGTTCTAATGTCTGCCCTTATCTTTGAGGAATAAGAATTTGTGGATTTGGAAGGTGCTGTCTAAAGAGCCTTGGTGAATTTCTTCAGTGCATCTTGTAGAAAGGACACACTACTGCAACTGAGCATCTGTGGTGGGTGGAATTGATTTTTGTGGATGTGATGCCAATCAAGTGGACTGCTTTGTCCAGATGGTTTCAAGTTTCTTGAGTGTTGTTTATACTCTGGACTTGTTCCTTGAATGTGGTGGGCAGACTCTGGCAGTCAGGCAATGAGGTACTTGCTGTAATATTCCTCACCTCTGACCTGCTTGTGTAGCCACTGTATTTTTATGGCTAGTCCTGTTCAGTTTCTGGTAGCCCCCAGGGTATTGATAGCGGACTATTCAGTGATGTAATGCCATTGAATGTCAAGAAGAAATGATTAGATTCTCACTCGCTGGGGGATGGTCATTGCTTGGCATTTGTGTAGCATGAATGTTACTTGCCACTTGTCAACCCAAGCCTGGATATTGTCCAGGTTTTGTTGCATTTGAACATGGACTGTTTCAGCATCTGAGGAATCATGAATGGTGCTGCACATTATGCAATCATCAGTGAACACCCCCACCTCAGACATTATGATGGAGAGAAGGTAATTGACGAAGCAACTGAAGAAGGTTGAGCCTGCAGTGATGTCCTGGGGTTGAGACAACCCCAACAATCAACCCCAACAACCACAATCATCATCCTATGTGCTGAGTGTGACTCCAACCCCAGTGGTGAGTTTCCCCCCGATATCCATTGATTTCAGTTTTGCTGGGTGCTCCTTTATGCCACGCTAAGTCAAATGCAATCTTGATGTCAACAGCTGAGGCAATGTCAATGGATACAAGGAGAAGCCTGGGAACATAGACCCGTGAGTCTGACTTCGGTGGTAGATACATTTTTGGAGGTGATTCTGAAAGATAGGATTGATATGTATTGAAAGAGGCAAGGAATGATTAAGGATAGTCAATGTGGTTTTTTTGTGAGGAAAATCATGTTTCACAAACTTGATTGTGTTTTTGAGGAAGTAACCTTTTGAGGACGGCATGGTTGCTTAGTGGTTAGCACTGCTGACTCACAGTACCTCAGACCTGGGTTCAATCCCAGCTTTGGGTGATTGTCTGTGTGGAGTTTGCAGATTCTCCCCATGTCTACTCTGCTTTCTTCCCACAGTCTAAAGATGTTAGACTGGCCATTCTAAATAGCCCAAAATGTCCAGGGATGTGAAGGTGAAATGTAAGTCACAGGAAATGCAGAGGTATAGGGTTAGGGGAGTGGGTCTGGATGGGATGCTTTTCAGAGGATTAGTGTGGACTCGATGGGCTGAATAGCCTCCTTCCATATTGTGGGGATTCTATGATAAGCAAGAAGATTGATGAAGGCAGAGTGGTTGTTTACTTGGACTTTAGTAATGCCTTTTTTTCAAGTTTCTGCATTTACTAATTAATAAAGTTAGATCGCATGGGACTCAGGGTGAGCATGCCAACTGAATACAACGTTGGCTTAATGGCAGGAGACAGAGTAGTGGTGGAGGGTGGATGGGAGCCTGTTATAAGTGGTGTTCCACAGGGATCAGTGCTGGGTCTATTTTTGTTTGCCATGTATTTAAATGATTTAGATGAGAATATAGAAAGCATGGTTAGTAAGTTTTGCAGGTGACAGTGGTACAGTGTCCAGTTCTGGTCACCCAGTTATAGGAAGGATATTATTAAACTGGAGAAGAGGTTTACCAGCATGTTGCCTGGAATGCAGGTTTTGAGTTACAATAAGAGGCTGGATAGTCTGGGACATTTTTCCTCTGGAGTAAAAGAAGTTGAGGGGTAATCTTATAGATATTTATAAAGTCATGAGTGGTATAAATAAGATGAATGGTAGGTGTCTTTTCCCTTGGATGGGGAATTTCAAGACTGGGGACACATCTTTAAGGTGAGAGGGGAAAATTTAAAAAAAAGACATGAAAGGCAACATTTTTACACAGAGAGTGTATTTTGTGTGGAATGAACTTCCAGAGGAAGTAATGGATGTGGGTACAACATTTAAAAGACATTTGGATAAGTACGTGAACAAGAAATATTTGGAGGGATATGGGCCAAGCGCAGGCAGGTGGGACTAGTTTAATTTGGGGTTAATGTTCGGTATGGACTAAGAACATAGAACATTACAGCGTAGTACAGGCCCTTCGGCCCTCAATGCTGCACTGACCTGTGAAACCAATCTAAAGCCCATCAAACTGACACTATTCCAATATCATTCATATGTTTATCCAATGGCCAATTAAGTGCCTTTAATGCTGGCGAATCCACTATTAGAACATAGAACATAGAACATTACAGCGCAGTACAGGCCCTTCAGCCCTCGATATTGCACTGACCTGCGAAACCAATCTGAAGCCCAGCTAATCTACACTATTCCGTTCTTGTCCATATGCCTATTGCAGGCAGTGCATTCCAACACACTACTACTCTGAGTAAAGTAACTACCTCTGACATCTGTCCTATATCTAAAGCTATGTCCCCTCCTGCTAGGTATCGCCGTCTGAGGAAAAAGGCTCTCACTGTCCACACTATCTAACCCTCTGATTATCTTATATGTCACAATTAAATCACCTGTCAACTTCTTTCTCTCCAACAAAAACAGCCTCAAGTCCCTCAGCCTTTCCGTGTAAGAACTTCCCTCTGTACCAGGTAACATCCTCGTAAATCTCCTCTTAACCCTTTCCAAAGCTTCCTTCCTATAAATGCGGCAACCAAAACTGTACGCAATACTCTTAAGTGTGGTTGTACTAGAGGTTTGTACAGCTGCAGCATGACCTCATGGTTCTGAAACTCAATCCCTCCACTAATAAAAGCGAACACACCATACGCCTTCTTACAACTGTATCAAACTGGGTGGCAACTTTCAAGGATCTATGTACCTGGACACTGAGCTCTCTATACTCATCTACACTACCAAGAATCTTATCATTAGCCCAGTACTCTGCATTCCTGTTGCTTCTTCCAAAGTGAGTCACCTCACACTTTTCCACAATAAGCTCCACTTACCACCTCTCAGCCCGGCTCTGCAATTTATCTATGTCTCTCTGTAACCGACAACATCCTTTGTCACTATCCACAACTCTATCGATCTTAGTATCATCTGCATATTTACTAACCCATCCTTCTACACTGTCAGCCAGGTCATTTATAAAAATGACAAACAACGGTGGACCCTGTGGTACCCCACTAGTAACTGAACTCCAGGATGAATATTTCCCATCAACCACCACCCTCTGTCTTCTTTCAGTTAAACAATTTCTGATCCAAACTGCTAAATCACCTTCAATCCCATGCCTTTGTATTTTGTGCAATAGTCTACTGTGGGGAACCTTATCAAATGCCTTACTGAAATCCATACACACACATCAACTACTTTACTGTCATCCAACTGTTTGGTCACCTTCTCAAAGAACTCAATAAGGTTTGTGAGGCAGAATCTACCCTAAGCAAAACTATGTTGATGATCCCTAACCAACTTATTCTTTTCTAGATGATTATAAATCCGATCTCTTATAACCATTTCCAGCACTTCACCCACAACTGAAGTGAGGCTCACTGGTCTATAATTTCCATTGTTGGCCCCACTCCCCTTCTTGAACAAGGGAACATTATTTGCTATTCTCCAGTCTTCTGGCACTATTCCTGTAGACAATGACGACATAAAGATCAACGTCAAAGGCTCTGCAATCTCCTCCCTGGCTTCCCAGAGAGTCCTTGGATAAATCCCATCCGGCCCAGGGGCCTTATCTATTTTCACAATCTCCAGAATTGCTAACACCTCTTCCTTGTGTACCTCAATCCCATCTAGTCTAGTAGCCTGTATCTCAGTATTCTCCGTGACAAAATTGTCTTTTTCCAGTGTGAATACGGATGAAAAGTATTCATTTAGCACTTCCCTATTTCCTCTGACTCCACACACAATTTCCAATAACTATACTTGATTGACCCTAATTTTGCTCTAGTCATTCTTTTATTCCCGATGTACCTATGGAAAGCTTTAGTGTTTTCCTTGATCCTATCTGCCAACGACTTCTTATGTCCCCTCCTGGCTCTTCTTAGCTCTCTCTTTCAGTCTTTCCTGGCTAATTTGTAACTCTCAAGCGCCCTAACTGAGCTTTCACATCTCATCCTAACATGAGCCTTCTTCTTCCTCTTAAGAGATTCAACTTCTTTAGTAAACCACGGCTCCTGTGCTCAACAACTTCCTCCCTGCATAACAGGTATAAACAGGTATCAAGGACACACAGTAGCTGGTCCTTGAATAAGCTCCACATTTCAATTGTGCCCATCCCCTGCAGTTTCCTTCCCCATCCTATGCATCCTAAATCTTGCCTAATCGCATTGTAATTGCCTTTCCCCCAGCTATAACTCTTGTCCTGCGGTTTATACCTATCCCGTTCCATTGCTAAAGTAAACATAACTGAATTGTGGTCACTATCACCAAAGTGCTCACCTACCTCCAAATCTAACACCTGGCTGGGTTCATTATCCAGTACCAAATCCAATGTGGCCTCACCCTTTGTTGGTCTGTGTCAGGAAACCCTCCTGCACACATTGACAAAAACTGACTCATCTAAAATACTTGGAACTATAGCATTCCTAGTCAATAGTTGGAAAGTTAAAGACAACTACCCTGTCACTCTTGCTACTATCCAGGATCATCTTTGCTATCCTATCCTGTACATCTCTGAAACTATTCGGAGGCTCATAGAAAATCCCCATCAGGGTAACCTCGCCTTTCCTATTTCTAATCTCACCTCATACTACCCTCAGTAGATGAGTCCTCAAACGTCCTTTCTGCAACCATAATACTGTCCTTGACTATCACCCCATCCCCTCTTTTACCATTTCCTCAGTTCTTACTGAAGCATCTAAATCCCAGAACCTGCATGAATTATTCCTGTCCCTGCTCTACCCATGTCTCTGAAATGGCCACAACATCGCAATCCCAGGGACCAACCCATGCTGCCAGTTCACCCACCTTATTCCAGATGCTCCTGGCATTGAAATGGACACACGTCAAACCACCTCCTTGCTTGCCGGTGCCTTCTTACGACCTTGAAACCTTAGTTCTGATCTCACGACTCTCAACCTCCCATATACTCAAACTACAATTTTGGTTCCCATCCCCATGCTGAATTAGTTTAAACCCACTTGAAATGCATTAGCAAACTCCCCCCCAGGATATTGGTACCCCTCTGGTTCAGGTGAAGACTGTCCTGTTTGTAGAGGTCCCACCTATTCCAGAAAGAGCCCCAATTATCCAGGAATCCAAAACTCTCGCTTCTGCACCATTGCTGTAGCCACATGTTCAACTCCTCTCTCTCTCTATTCCTCACCTTGCTAACACATAGCACAGGCAACAAACCAGAGATAATAACTCTGTTCTGGCACTAAGCTTCCACCCTAGCTCCCTGAATTTCTGCATTAAATCCCATCTCTCTTCCTACCTATGTCATTGATGCCTCTGTGGACCACGACTTGGGGCTACTCCCCCACCCCCCTGCCCCTTCTCCCACTTCAAGGATCCCAAAATCACAAACTGAGAAATCTGTTGCAGTAGGGCATTCTACGCTCCTACTACTCTGAGTAAAGAACCTACCTCTGAAGTCTGTCCTATATCTATCACCCCTCAATTTAAAGCTGTGTCTCCTTATGCTAGCCATCACCATCCGAGGAAAAAGGCTCTCACTGTCGACCCTATCTAACCCTCTGATCATCTTGTAAGCATTTATTAAGTTACCTCTTAACCTTCTTCTCTCTAACAAAAACAGCCTCAAGTCCTTCAGCCTTTTGTCATAAGACCTTCCCTCTATACCAGGCAACATCCTAGTAAATCTCCTCTGAACCCTTTCCATTGCTTCCACATGCTTCCTATAATGCAGTGACCAGAACTGTACGCAATACTCCTAATGCGGCCACACCAGAGTTTTGTACAGCTGCAACATTACCTCATGGCTCCGAAACTCAATCCCTCTACCAATAAAAGCGAACACACCATAGGTCTTCTTTACAACCCTATCAAACTGGGTGGCAACTTTCAGGGATCTATGCACATGGAAACCGAGATCTCTCTGCTCATCTACTCTGCCAAGAATTCTACCATTAGCCCAACACTCTGTCTTCCTGTTACTCTTTCCAAAGTGAATCACCTCACAAGTTTCCACATTAAACTCCATTTGCCACCTCTCAGCCCAGCTCTGCTGCTTATCTATATCCATCTGTAACCAACAACATACTTTAGCACTATCCACAACTCCACCAACCTTAGATTTATGGACCTTAGTCCATAAATCTACTAACCTATCCTTCTACATCCTCTTCCAGGTCATTTATTAAATTGACAAACTGCAGTGGCCCCAAAATAGGTCCTTGCAGTACACCATGAGTAACTGAACTCCAGAATGAACATTTCCCATCAACCACTACCCTCTGTCTTCTTACAGCTAGACAATCAAAACCATTAAATCAGCCTCAATCCCATGCCTCCATATTTTGTGCAATAGTCTACCATGGGGAACCTTATCAAACACGACATCAACTGCTTTACCCTCATCCACCTGTTTGGTCACCTTCTCAAAGAACTCAATAAGGTTTGTGAGGCATGAGCTACCCTTTACAAAACCGTGTTGGCTATCCCTAATCAAATTATTCTTTTCTAAATGATTATAAATCCTATCTCTTATAATTCTTTCCAACCCTTTACCCACAACCAAAGTAAGGCTCACTGGTCTATAATTTCCAGGGTTGTCTCTACTCCCCTTCTTGAACAAGGGAACAACATTTACTATTCGCCAGTCTTCTGGCACTATTCCTGTAGACATTGACGACATAAAGATCAAAGCCAAAGGCTCTGCAATCTCCTCCCTAGCTTCCGAGAGAATCCTGGGATAAATCCCATCTGGCCCAGAATTTCACACTTTCCAGAATTGCTAACATCTCCTCCTTGTGAACCTCAATCCCATCTAGTATAATAGTCTGTATCTCAGTTTTCTCCTCGCCTTTTTCTGTGGAAATACTGACAAAAGATATTCATTTAGCGCTTCTCCTATCTCTTCCGACTCCACGCACAACGTCCCACTACTGTCCTAATCTTTTATTCTCGTCATTCTTTTATTCCTGACTTACTATAGAAAGCTTTAGGGTTTTCCTTGATCCTACCTGCCAAAGACGTCTCATGTCCCTTCCTGGCTCTTCTTAGGTCTCTCTTTATGTCCTTCCTCGCTAACTTGTAACTCTCAACTGCCCTAACTGAAGGGTCTGTTTCTATGCTATATGATTCTGTGACTCTATGGCTAAGTGGCCAATGGCCTAAGAAACTAGGCCTAACATAAAATTGACTTAACACTCACTGTAAGCAAAATATAATAGAATGCAAAGAGGCAAAAGTAACCATAGGTCAAAATCCAACAGGGATTAGCCCTTGCCTGCCTTGCATTTTGAACAGAGGTGTTTGACATTAACAATAAGAGGGGCATTATGATCCGAATCTAATTAAGAGGTACTCAGCCAGAACATTACAGAGAAACATTATGTTTGTATGTTCCCCAGTATTGACCAGACCATTGATACCGTGGAGTAATCCTACTTTGGAAATGGGATGGGTACACCCAGGATCCCTGGCCTAACCTCATTGAGCACTGTGACCCTATTGATTGAAGCCAAAGAACATTCCAGCAGGGCTCAGAAATGGGGATAACAAGGGGCACCTGGCAACCATTCCCTCAGCAAAGATTCAGCCGGCAAAGATTTAATGTGAGACGCACCTTCGTACCAAATTGACCTTGAGAGCACCCCTTGACAGAGCTCAGTGAATTTGATCCAGCAGCCCAAACAAGTTCACCAGAGTGGCTTGTAGATGTGTTGTTTTAGGCAGTCAGCCTAGATTTGGAAAAGTTAACTTAATTTGTTGTGTAGGAGTTATTTCTTTACCTGCTGCATGTTTTAATAAAATGAAGTCTGAACCGCAGCCCTTTTGTTTGTCTCATGCAGTAACAGTATCTGGGTAAAAGTGTTTTGTTAAGAATAAACTGGTCAAAGTATCTGTACAGCATATTTCACAGGCAACAGTCTTCATTTTGACTTTCACTGATCCATAGCTAACTATGTTCTGAGGTAAGCTTTCCATACTGCCAAGGCTATGTCTTCAAACTTTAACACTGTCCACTTCCCAACAATGATCAGTTTGATCACTGGTAGGCATCACAAATATGTAATTCACCATGGAGAGTTTGATCAATTGCTCTTTAGGATTTGTTTTTTTTTTTGGAAAGAAGCTCATCTCTTAGTTCTAACAAATTTTGACATCTACCTTAGCTTGCTCAACTGTTACCACCTTTGTGTCATCTAACTAACCGTACAATACTTTCACAGCACTATTCTGTGATCAAGCATATACTTAGCTGATCAATAATCCATGTTATCATACTGTAGTGATTGGAATCAGGTGGACCTCGTTGACTACAAGATCCTTAATTGTGGTAGTTGGGAAAACCTGGCTGACCAAAATAACTGTCTCACAACTGCACACACCCACATCGTGGGTCCTGGGGAAAATATAAGCCCTACCACAGTTAGGAAAAAAGAAAGAAAATATATAATCAGGAAATCCTCAGTTTAGAGAACTGACCCTGAGTTGGCTGGGCCACAGTCAGTGCGTTCCTGCTGCTGTTGGTTCTTGGGTTTTGGAGGAGAGTTTTGTCTTTTTCTTTCCCCTTGTTTAGGGAAGGCAGAAAAAAAAAACCAGGAGACACCTACATACACACAACATGGGTACTTGGGAAAGTATAAGCACTAGGACAGTTAGGCGGTAGTGTGGGGGTAAAACATTTTTTAAAAAAAGAAAAAAATGGGCGGTATGGTGGCACAGTGGTTAGCACTGTTGCCTCACAGCGCCAGAGACCCAGGTTCAATTCCCATCTCAGGCAACTGTCTGTGTGGAGTTTCCACATTCTCCTAGTGTCTGCATGGGTTTCGTCCGGTGCTTTGATTTCCTCCCACAGTCCAAAAATGTGTGCAGGTTAGGTGAATTGGTCATGCTAAATTGCCTGTAGTGTTAGGTGAAGGGGTAAATGTAGGGGAATGGGTCTGGGTGGGTTGCTCTTCGGAGGGTTGGGCCGAAGGGCCTGTTCCCACACTAAGTACTCTAATCATAACCAGGAGATTTAGAATCTCCTCAGTTTAGGGAACTGACTCTAAAAAAAAAACCCACTGTGTCTCACACCTGTGCACACAGAACATGGGTGCTGGGGAAAATATAATCATGTACAACGTATCATCCCCGCCAGACGTAGTTGACGATGCCCTCCACCGCATCTCTTCCACTTCCCGCTCCTCCCCCCTTGAGCCCCGCCCCTCCAATCGCCACCAGGACAGAACCCCACTGGTCCTCACCTACCACCCCACCAACCTCCATGTACAACGTATCATCCGCCGTCATTTCCGCCACCTCCAAACAGACCCCACCACCAGGGATATATTTCCCACCCCTCCCCTATCAGCATTCCATAAAGACCACTCCCTCCGTGACTCCCT
>NC_057745.1:35339560-35416497 GCF_004010195.1 Chiloscyllium plagiosum
CCTATCACCCTCACCTTGATCTCCCTCCCCCAAGTCCCTCCTCCCTACCTTTTATCTTAGCCTGCTGGACACACTTTCCTCATTCCTGAAGAAGGGCTTATGCCCGAAACGTCGATTCTCCTGTTCCTTGGATGCTTCTTGACCTGCTGCGCTTTTCCAGCAACACATTTTCAGCTCTGATCTCCAGCATCTGCAGCCCTCACTTTCTCCTCGAAAATATAAGCATTACCACTGTTAGGCAGTACTGTTAGGCAAATAAAACAAAATTACACTTGGGGGGGAACAAAAAAAAATAAGATTTAGAATCTCCTCAGTTCAGGTGACTCTCTCCAAGCTGGCTGGCCACAGATAGTGTACTGTTTGTTGTTGGTTTCTGATTTTTGGGGAACCTGATTCCTGAACTGGCTAATCTACACAGCCAGTTTGTTAACTGGTATTCCTTTTTATTGAGGACTGATTTCAAACTGCCTGATCTTCACAGTTAATGTGATACAGGTGTGTTTCAATTCTCATGAGGGAACTGTTTCACTGGCTGGTTACAGCCTGTGTGTTACTCGTTTTCTTTGAGAAAAGGGCTATGCTGATTTTGTGGTAGGCTTTAGCCCTTGCACTCTGGTTTTCTTACTTTTCTTTGTAAGTGTTTTCACTTTCTTGGTGTTTGGACTGAGCCCATGTGAGAAAATGCACCTTTCCAGATGAACTGTTCCACTGAGTAGGCCTGGCCCTTTGTGGATGACTAGGCCACTGCAAAGACTGAACATGTTTATGTGTGGTGGGAGGTGAGCATTTGCTGCCTGTCAGAGTGGGCTCTGCCTTCAGGAGTAGACCAAATCCCTGTGAGTTAACTGTATCTTTACAATGTACTGTGTTCCTCTGAGTGGGCCTGGATCTGGAGAGTGTCCAGCGGAGATTCACGTGGATAATCCCTGGAATGGTAGGCCTAACATATGATGAACGGCTGCGGATCCTGGGATCATATTCGTTAGAGTTCAGAAGGTTGAGGAGAGATCTATTAGAAACTTACAAGACAATGCATGGCTTAGAAAGGATGAATGCTGGGAATTTGTTTCCGAGAGGCAGGGATACTAGGACTCGTGGGCACAGCCTTAGAATTCGAGGAGCTCAATCCAAACACCGAGAAAGTGAAAACACGTTTAAAAGAAAGAAAACCAGAGTGCAAGGGCCGGAAGGTGGGAGGGGCGGGTGGTTTGCTGGGTTGCCGGGGGTGTCCGTGTTATATGCACTGTTTTATTATTCAGTTTTATCAGATTGTCTGTATGTGATTGTGCTCAGTGTATTCTTCTTGATCATGTTGAGGTGGAATTTGAGGTCGATCCTTGTTTCCCTGTGAACTGGTTGTATGGTGGAGTTTGGGGTTTGGCTTTGTCCCTTTCCCCTGTAGATTGCTGTTTGTTGTATACTACTTCAGTATATGATGCTTATGATGCCTTCAGCCCACGATGTTGTGCCGAACATTTCTCTTAATCTAAATCACCCTAACCTACACACCAATCAATTTACTGGCAGCCATGTGCTTGTCCAGCAGTTGCTTAAATGTCCCTCATGTCTCTGACTCTGCGACCACCACAGGCATTGCATTCCACGCACCCCCACCACTATCTGTGTAAAGAACCTACCTCTGACATCTCCTCTATACCTTCCTCCAATCACCTTAAAATTATGACCTCTCATGACAGCCATTTATGCCCTGGGGAAAAGTCTCTGGCTATCTAGTCTATCAATGCCTCTTATTACCTTGTTACACCTCTATCAAGTCACCTCTTCTCTCCAGTGTCTTCTCTCCAGTGTCAAAGGTTCACTCAACCTCTCTTCATAAGACAAGCCCTCCAATCCAGGCACCTCTATCAAGTCACCTCTTCCTTCTTCTCTCCAGTGTCAAAGGTTCACTCAACCTCTCTTCAAAAGACAAGCCCTCCAATCCAGGCAGCATCTTGGTAAATCTCCTCTGCATCCTCTCTAAAGCATCTACATCCTTTCTATAATGAGGCAACCAGAACTGGATACAATATTCCAAGAGTGGTCTAACCATGTTTATAGAGCTGGAGCAAAATCTCACAGCTCTTAAACTCAATCCCCCTGTTAATGAAAGCCGAAACACCATACACCTTCTTAACAACCGTACCAACCTGGGTGGTAACTTTGAGGGATCTCTGTACATGGACCCCAAGATTCCGCTGTTCCTCCACACTGCCAAGAATTCTGTCTTTAACCCTGTCTTCAGCATTCAAATTCAATAATTCCAAAAGAATCACCTCACATTTATTCAAGTTGTACTCCATCTGCCAGGTGCAGCAGGCAATCAGAAAGGCTCATGGAATGTTGGCCCTTATTTCAAAGGGATTGGGGTATAAGAATATTCCAAGATTACTCTAAATGTTCAAGATGGTAGTAAGACAACATTGAAGCATTGTGAGCAGTTTTGGTTCCTTATTTAAGGAAAGATATTATTTAATTGAGTCAGTTCAGAGATGGGTTCACCTGGATGATCCCTGTCTGGAAGGCTAAACAGATTGAGACTCTACTCACGGGAGCTTAGAAAAATGAGAGATGATGTCATTCAAACATTTAGGTTTTCTAATGGGCTTGACAGGGTAAATACTGAGACGTTGTTTCCCCTAATGGGAGAATCTAAGACCAGACAGTAGAGTCTCAGAATAAAGAAGCACCACTTTAAGACAGAAATGTGCAGGAATTATCTTTCTCTCAGAAGATTGGGAGTCTTTGGAAGTCCTTGCCACAGAGAGCTATGGAGACAGAGCCATTGTGTATGCAGTATTTCAAACTGAGATAGATACATATTGATTGGAAGGGGAATCAAGGAATTTGACGGAAGGCCAGGAAAGTGAATGTGAGGAATGTCAAATCAGCCATGTTCCTACTGAATGGCAGAGCAGGCTCTAGGTGCCGAATGGCCTACTCCTGTTCCTATTTCTTTTGATGTTATGTTCTTATAGATGGAAATATTTAGATAACTTTGAACTTTGACAAGAGTTTATCACATGATTTCTTGGAACTGAAAAGTCAAGAATTTAAAGTGTAATGTGATTCAACTACTGTTTACTGATCCAAATGGCTTTATGGAAAGCAAGTACAGCTTTTATGAGAGATAAAAGATGAGTTTTATTTTGATAATTTTTTGACAAACAAGTGGAAGAGGTGCTGTGCTGAAAGGAGCCTAGCAAAAACTTCTGAACTGCAATTGTGTTTTCCTGTTTAACTGTTTTGAGTTAGTTGAAAGAAGACCTCCAAGCTGGAAAAAGCAAGACTGTCTTT
This sequence comes from Chiloscyllium plagiosum, assembly GCF_004010195.1. Classification (NCBI taxonomy): domain Eukaryota; kingdom Metazoa; phylum Chordata; class Chondrichthyes; order Orectolobiformes; family Hemiscylliidae; genus Chiloscyllium; species Chiloscyllium plagiosum. Next base: position 35,342,855 of record NC_057745.1, read on the forward strand.
CCTCAGAAATAAGTAGACACACTAAAGCAGAATGAACTACAAAGATCTCTCTTGGTTAAAATATTGTAGCAGTCAAATAAAGTCATATGTCAGGATTTCTAACTGCTTCCCATATGACCTTAAGTTTGATTTGAAAAGTTATCATCAACTCTACAGCTGTCAGCAATTCAATATTGTTGACAGGAATGGATTGGACTGTGACAAGTCTTCCCATTATTATCCTTTGAATTTGGATACTTAGCCTACCCTGGGTATATTTCCCCCTTTCATTTTTTATATCATCTCTGCAGAGTTACATTGATGTCTGATGTGTGCATGTGTGGTAACCAGGTCTGCTGTATATTACATAAATAATTTGGCTTCTGGTAAACAAGTTATTTTTGAGTTAATTACTGAAATGTGGTGGGTGCTTCATTTATTCTAAATAGCAATACAAAAAAGGAACAAATTCACCATTTTGATGATTAAGTAAATATTTAGACTTTTTGGATGTAGGTTTGCTCGCTGAGCTGGAAGGTTCATTTTCAGACGTTTCATCACCATACGAGGTAACACCTTCAGTGACCCTCCGGATGAAGCACTGCTGATGTTTCCTGCTTTCTATTTATATGTTTTAGTTTCCATAGGTCATTTCCTGTAGTGACATCATTTCCTATGGTGATGTCATTTCCTGTTCTTTTTCTCAGAGGGTGGCAAATGGGATCCAAGTCAATTATTATTATAATTATTATTGTAATAATAATAAGTCAATTATGGTGGAGGATGATGTGAATTTTTCCTGCCACAATGTAAATATTTCTCACTGGCAGTAACTGTGCCCTAAGCTTTCTACTTTTGCTTCATTCTAGGTGCTTGGTCCTGTCATCTTCACACTTCACTGGTCATTCTTTCTATTGGGTTCCAAAGTGATACAGATTTGCTGCAGAGGCCTAAATACCTAAGTTGTATTTCTCCCAGTCTGACATCCTCCCTTTGAAACCCCAGGTATGAATGGAAGGCTGTCACAACCTCTTGATATTTAGTAGTTTCTTTATGAACGCCATGCCTTCTTAAAATATTATGGTGCAGCAACTAATGGTATGCAAGAACACATTGACCTGGCCCTTTTCTGGTGTTTGAGTAAATCTGGAGGTGGACTAGTATCAATTGACTTAGCAACACTAGCTTTTCTGGTTCAATATTGATAAAGCATTCTGTGAGGTCCAGGGGTTTGGATGAAAGTACAACATGCTCAATAGCTCTGTGCATTCCTGGTCAGTTGTTACGAGAATCCTATAATGATTAGTTGCTCTGATTATTGATGAGTGTTTGTGTGTTCTGCCAGGACACCAATTTTTCACTTCTCCACTCTTTACAGTATCAGCTGTGGCCCTCAATAAGGGGACCAGTGCCACCATGTATAAATATCACAATGGGATTTGAATCTTTTGACAGGAGTGGACTAGAGAACTAGTGTAATCTAATGAACATTTAGTAACTACTTCAGAGACTTGGTTCAGAAGGATTCCATTTAAATCCAATTCCCTGAATTACTAGTTCCATGTGATCTGACATCAATGATGTGCTTTCGCTATTAGCATAACAGCTAATAACTCTTTATGTTCCACAACCTGACCTCTTTGATATTCTACTTTCACACAGCTAAGACCCGCTTGCCTAGTAACTGTAATCACATGAGGAAGTGAGCGAGAGAGAAAGACCAAACATAAGGAGATGAAACTTCATCCATTAATCTAACACAACCACCAGCTCAGATACTGGCATCAATTAAACCTGAGACAAGTGTCAAATCTGCATCTGCCCATGGTGAGTGAAATGGGTTTCATTGATTTGTAGGCAGAAGGCAGCAGACTGGAAGGCATTGTTTAGTTGAGTAGGGCTGTTGGACACATAAATACGGACTCTAATAGGCCAGCCTCCTGGCACAGACAAGAGGCTGTCTTCAGTCTGATATAGAGAATCCCACATGACCCAAGACCCAACCTTTTCAATGTGGAAATGGTAGACATCTCCTTGACAGCATAAGCAGACCAAGCATGGTATGCCTTCAAAGTTTGTGCGAAGATTTGTAGCTCAGGTGCTCGTTGTTGTGGTTCTGTTCGCCGAGCTGGAAGTTTTTGTTGCAAACGTTTCGTCCCCTGGCTAGGCGACATCATCAGTGCTTGGGAGCCTCCTGCGAAGCGCTTCTTTGATGTTTCCTCCGGTGTTTATAGTGGTCTGTCCCTGCCGCTTCCGGTTGTCAGTTTCAGCTGTCCGCTGTAGTGGTTGGTATATTGGGTCCAGGTCGATGTGTTTGTTGATGGAGTTTGTGGATGAATGCCTTGCCTCTAGGAATTCCCTGGCTGTTCTCTGTCTGGCTTGCCCTATGATAGTAGTGTTGTCCCAGTCGAATTCATGTTGCTTGTTGTCTGCGTGTGTGGCTACTAAGGATAGCTGGTCGTGTCGTTTCGTGGCTAGTTGATGTTCATGTATGCGGATTGTTAGCTGTCTTCCTGTTTGTCCTATATAGTGTTTAGTGCAGTCCTTGCATGGTATGCCTGCTGATTACTCTTCCAGCTGCCATTGTAACTTAAGGAAGATTTGCCACAATGGAAGCTGAAAGCCTTTTCTAAACTGGCTGTCTCTCAGTTTTCACCCCATCCATTATCTTTACCATGTCCTTTTTCTACTAATGTCAGTAACCACTCCTTTGGTAAGCACTGATACAAAATGTAATGTTATCCAGGCTTTGGCCAGTTCATCTGAACATCTCTCACTTTTTTAACTCTAATAGGACCTACCCTGCCCCTTAGTACCCATTTGTTATAGACCAGGAGAGATGTCAAATGCTTCCCCTTTTCCCATTGACCACAAAGAAAAATGTTTTTGACAACAGACAAGATAGACTTTCTCATTGGCTTTAATTAAAAGCAATAAACCTTTATTTTCTTTGCACTCTAAGTGAAATCACAACAGTACCCACTCCCTCATCCACAGATGACAAGAGACAAGATGGTTATGAGCATTATATCATGCACTTAGATTTTTATCACAATCTAGAAATTCAGTTTCACTATTAGTTTTTGACCTGGTAGTTGGAAATATTGTATTCTGTCAGATTCAGAAGGCAATTCAGGTGAAAGCACTCTTGCAATTCATTCACAGCAATTTATTCCACAGAACAGCAGGTTTCTGCTGGAGTTTGGAAATCTAGGTAAAAACAATGACTCCAGATGCTGGAATCCAGATTCTGGATTTGTGGTGCTGGAAGAGCACAGCAGTTCAGGCAGCATCCAAAGAGCAGCGAAATCGACGTTTCCGGCAAAAGCCCCCGAAACGTCGATTTCGCTGCTCTTTGGATGCTGCCTGAACTGCTGTGCTCTTCCAGCACCACAAATCCAGAATGGAGTTTGGAAATCAGCAGGTTAAAGGAATAGCATTCTCCACCTGTGGTTGAATTTCTAGGCATGGCTCTTCCTTTTCTGGGTGAGAACATTTCTGTTCTGAATACCAACCAATTGCACATCTAATTCCATGAGCCCAACAAATGTGATGGCCCAAACAATCAGTAACCTCTCCTCAAGATATACACATTTATGTTTTTTTTTTCAGGTTTGCTTCTTGCTCTGAGTGTAAGACTAAAAGCTTTGACTATTTGTCTCCTTCTGGAAATGTAAATATTTCCCATTACCTATAGTTCTTGTACATATGTAATTTTCCCATATATTTGCCCCTCTGTCTCTCACTATTTGGAGCTTATAGAATGCCCCCAGAGCCATGATTATACTTCACATCTCTGATCAAATTGATTCTGACCTTATCTTACGTGCATGTTTCTAATAAGACATTTTATTTCAAATCATTGTTTCCACCTGACCTCCTTGTTCTCTTTCCTTAGCAATTCCAAATACTTTAGCGTAGTTTTACAATCAAGTAAGGAGGGTTTCTTCTTGTCCCACTCCTCCATCATCTACAAAGTATGAATTTAAAATTGGAGGTGGTACATTGGATTGTATGTTGCTGAGTAGCAAAAATAAATCTGCGAGGATCCTTTAGGTGCTAGATTCCAAATTTTCTTTGAGATCCCTCCACTTGAAGTGATGAGTGGATCTTTGACTTAAACCTTAAGTGTGAATTTACCGAACAATGACAGCTCAGCCTGTTGCTCCAAGCAAGTTATCTCTGCCTCTCTTTTCAAATTTAGTAGCTTTATTACACTAACAAACCCTATCATGTGATCTCTCACACTCTCTGAAATATTTGAAGACTCACTTATCGTAGAGTCATACAGATGTACGGCACAGAAACAGACCTTTTGGTCCAACTTGTCCATGCCGACCAAATATCCTAACCTAAATCCAGTCCCATTTGCTAGCATTTGTCCCATATCCCTCTAAACTCTTTCCATTCATATACCCTTTTAAGTGCTGTTATAGTACCAGCCTCCACCACTTCCTCTGGCAGCTCATTCTATACATGCACCACCGTCTGCGTGAAAAAGTTGCCCCTTAGGTCTCTTTTATATCTTTCCCCTCTCACCCTCAACCTATACCCTCTAGTTCTGGACTTCTCTACCCTAGGGAAAAGATTTTGTCTATTTATCCTATCTGTGCCCCTCATAATTTTACAACCTTCTATAAGGTCACCCCTCAGCCTCCGAAGCTCCAGGGAAAACAACCCCAGCCTATTCAACCTCTCCCCAACAGCTCAAATCCTCCAACCTTGGCAACATCCTTGTAAATCTTTTCTGAACCCTTTCAAGTTTCACAACATCTTTCCGATAGGAAGGAGACCAGAACTGCATACAATATTCCATAAGTGGCCTAACCAATGTCCTGTACAGCCGCAACATGATCTCCCAACTCCTGTACTCAATACTCTGACCAATAAAGAAAAGCATACCAAATGCCTTCACTATCCTATCCAACTGCGACTCCACTTTCAAGGAGCTGTGAACCTGCACTCCAAGGTCTCTTTGTTAAGCAACACTCCCTAGGACCTTACCATTAAGTGTATAAGGACCTTACCATTAAGTGTATAAGTACTGCTAAGATTTGCTTTCCCAAAATGCAGCATCTCACATTCATCTAAATTAAACTTCATCTGCCACTTCTCAGCCCATTGGCCCATCTGATCAAGATCCCATTTTAATCTGAGCTAATCCTCTTTGCTGTCCACTACACCTTCAATTTTGGTGTCATCTGCAAACTTACTAACTATACCTCTTATGCTGATATCCAAATTATTTATATAAATGATGAAAAATAGTGGATCCAGCACCAATCCTTGTGGCACTCCACTGGTCATAGGCCTCCAGTCTGAAAAACAACCCTCCACCACCATCCTCTGTCTTCTCCCTTTGAGCCAGTTCTGTATCCAAATGGCTAGTTCTCCCAATTGAGGAAATGATATTCAACTGTCCAATCTGTGCCAACAATCATCAATAAAAAGAACCATTATCACCACCAGCACTTCCACCAAGACATTGGGAAAAGTTAGGAGCGGACTTCCCTTGAGTTTAGAGGGAACATTTTTATCCTTTTTATTGACAATTACTCAAGGGAGAAGGTGATAAATCATTTACACATTGACATGGTGATAAACACTAAAATATCGCTTTTTCTCATGGCTGTTCATGGGTTCATTCATATAACAAGTTCAACTTAATTACCCACAAATGAATAATGAAACAAAACAAGGAGTTTGGGCTATAAAAGAACTTCTGAAGAAAAATAAAAACATTGATTTTGCTTTGTTCATTTTACATCTTCTCCATCGCACAGTGGGGTTTATCACCAGTTGATGGAGAGAAGACTCGGAACATAGCACCATTGTGTTTGGAAAATTAAAGCCTGATATTGCCATGATATGTTCTATGATAGAGTGAAATGATGTGAATAAATCTTTGTGTATTCCTTAATGTTTTCAATTTGTAGAAATTGATGAATCTCAGTTTTTTGACCATGCTCAATGAGTGAGCCTCCACAGCTGTCTGAAGTAAAAGATTTCAAGGAGTTACTTCCCTTCTGAGTGAAGAAATTTCTCCTATTTCAAATGGTACAATCTTACTCTGAGACTGTGTCTCCTGGTTCTAGATCATTCCCTAACATACTTCCCTATTGGGTCATCTAAGAATTTTGTGCATTTGACTGAAATTACTTCACATTCTTCGAAATTCCAGAGATGCAGGCCAAGTTTCCTCAATCTCATTTCACAGGACAATCCCTCAAAGTCTAAAAGTTTGCTTGGTGAACCTTCATTGCACTCCCTATGTGGCAATTATAATTTTCCTTAGTTCAGGACCAAAGCTGCAGTTTCTCCATGTGAACTCTCACCAGTCTATAAGTAGTTGCACTAAAACACTTCTACTCCTATATTCAAATCTTCCAGTAAAGACCAACATACCATTTGCCTTCTTAAGTGTTTATTTTATCTGTGTGTTAACTGTCATTGACTCATGTACAAGGATATCCAATTGCTCAGCCTCTCCAAATCCCTCTTGTGGTCTCTTTTCTCTCCAACCCAATTTTGTGTCCACTGCAAACTTCAAAATATTAGATGCAATCCCCACATCCAAAACATTGATATGGAATATGAACATAAATAGAAGAGGGGTATAACTTAGATGATGTGAAAAAATGTAGGGGAATAGGTTAGCAGTATGGATCTAAGTGGTTATAATGCAACAGTGATGTGAGATCATATGACAGAGCTGCAGAGCATTTCAATGGAGTAGATGCTCTGAGCCTGTGTAGATTCATGACTGTAAATGTTGTTAATCTGAAAATCAAACATTATTCTGAAAATGTTCACAGACTACCGAAGTGTCATTTCAGGGCAATCAGACTCCCATATTCCAACTAGAAACCAAAACAATATTAATTAGTTGATTTTCCTCCCTCTTATTTGATTGTTGGTACTCTGTAATTTCCTATTTGTGTCTTCTGCGGTAAAGACAGTATTGTATGCAATAATTCCAGTTGAGGTTACTGCTGGAAAATTCAGACCCTACACTGAAATGTGTCTTGATAGATCGTATTTTGTTTTTTTTTATCTAACCTACCAATATTTTTTCATTGAAACATAGATTTGGTTTTAATAATAAAACTGGTGTTTATGACTCAAAATAAATGAAAAAAGAACAAACCAAGTTAATTAGATATAATGCAATTTGAAAGATTTCAAAACACACATGTTTGCGGATAATGGCAAAATTGGTGGTATTATGGATAGTGAAGAAGGTTATCAAAGAATAAATGAGCTTGTGGCTCAGATCAAAATTGGCAGGTATGATGTGGTGGGCATCATGGAGATGTGGCTGCAAAGGGATCAGGATTGGGAGCTGTATATTCAAGAATATACATCCTATCGAAAAGAAAGGCAAGTGGGCAGAGGGGTGGAGTTGCCTTGTTAGTAAGAAATGAAATTAAATCAATTGTAAGAAACAAATAGGATCAGATGGTGTAGAATCAGTGTGGGTAGAATTGAGGAACCGCAAAGGTAAATAAACCATGATTGGAGTTATGTACAGACCTTCAAATAGTCAGGAGTTGGGGTGCAAGATACACCAGGAGATAGAAAAGATGTGTAGGAAAGGCAATGTTACAGTGATCATGGGGGATTTCAATATACAGGTGGACTTGGAAAATCAGGTTCGTGGTGGATTTCAAGAAAAGGAATTTGTGGAATGTCTACGAGATGGCTTTTTGGAGCAGCTTGTGGCAGAACCCACTCGTGAACAGGCAATACTGGGTTTGGTGTTGTGCAAGGAAGCAGACTTGATAAGGGAGCTTAAGGTGAAGGAACCCTTAGGAGGCAGTGATAATAATATGATTGAATTTACTCTGTAATTTGAGGGGGAGAAGATAGAATTAGAGGTATTACAGCTGAATAATACAGCTGCAAGTACAAAGGCATAAGGGAGAAGCTGGGTAGAATTGACTGGGAGAGGAGCCTCGCAGGAAAGACAGTGGATCATCAATGGCAGGAGTTTCTGAGAGTAATTCTGGAGACACAGCAGAGATTCATCCCGAGGGAAAAGAAGCATGAAACAGGAAAGATGAGACAACCATGGCTGAGTAAGGAAGTCAGGGATAGCATAAAAGCAAAAGAGAAAGTATATAATGTGGTGAAGGGCAGTGGGAAACCAGAGTATTGGGAAGTTTACAAAGACAAATAGAAGGCAACAAAAAAAACAGGAGGGAAAAGATTAAATATGAAGGTAGGCTAGCCAGTAATATAAACAAAGACTGTAAGAGTTTTTTGAGAATGGAAAGGGCAAAAGTGCATATTGGGCCACTGGAAAATGGCACTGAAGAGATAGTAATGGGGAGCAAAGAAATGGCTGAGGAACTGAATAATAACTTCGTGCCAGTCTTCCCAGTGGTAGAGATGAGTAATATTCCAAAAATTCAAGACAGTGAGGGAGCAGAGCTGAATATGGCTAAATTGCCCATAGTGTTATAGAACATAGAACATAGAAAAATACAGCGCAGTACAGGCCCTTTGGCCCTCGATGTTGTGCCGATCCAAGCCCACCTAACCTACACTAGCCCACTATCCTCCATATGCCTATCCAATGCCCGTTTAAATGCCCATAAAGAGGGAGAGTCCACCACTGCTACTGGCAGGGCATTCCATGAACTCCCGACTCGCTGAGTAAAGAATCTACCCCCAACATCTGTCCTATACCTACCACCCCTTAATTTAAAGCTATGCCCCCTCGTAATAGCTGACTTCATACGTGGAAAAGGGTTCTCATGATCAACCCTATCTAAACCCCTAATCATCTTGTACACCTCTATCAAGTCACCCCTAAACCTTCTTTTCTCCAATGAAAACAGCCCCAAGTGCCTCAGCCTTTCCTCATACAATCTTCCTACTATACCAGGCAACATCCTGGTAAACCTCCTCTGCACCCGTTCCAGTGCCTCCACATCCTTCCTATAGTATGGCGACCAAAACTGCACACAATACTCCAGATGCGGCTGTACCAGAGTCTTGTACAACTGCAACATGACCTCAGGGCTCTGGAACTCAATTCCTCTACCAATAAAAGCCAGTATGCCATATGCCTTCTTTACCTGGGTGGCAACTTTCAGAGATGTGTGTACATGGACACCAAGATCCCTCTGCTCATCCAACTACCAAGTATCTGACCATTAGCCCAGTACCCCTCCTCTGTTAGGTGCATTAGTCAGAGGGAAATGAGTCTGGGTGAGTTGCTCTTCAGAGGGTTGGTGTGGACTGGTTGGGCTGAAGGCCTGTTTCCACACTGTAGGGAATCTAATTTCAAAAAACTAATTTAGGGCTCCCCCTATCTGCTCAGACTCCACACACAAGTTCCCTACACTATCCCTGACCAGCCCTACCTTCTCCCTGCTCATTGTCTTATTCCTCATGTAGGGGTAAAATGCCTTTGGGTTCTCCCTAATCCTTCCTGCCAAGCCTTTTTCATGGTCCATCCTGACTATCCTCAATCCATTTCTCCTTTCAAGTAAGCCTGTAATCGTCTAAAGCTGTGCTAGATCCTTGCTTCCTTCACCTTACGTAAGCTGCCTTCTTCCTTTTGACAAGAAGCTCCTCTGTTCCCATCATCCAAGGTTTTTTAATCTTACCCCTTCTTGCCTGTCTCCGAGGGACAAATTTGTGTATCACTCGCACCAACTGCTCCTTAAACAGTCCCTACATGTCAGTTGTGCCCTTTCTGTGGCACTATTGCTTCCAATCTGTACTTCCCAGCTCCTGTCTGATAGTGTCATAATTTCCTTTTCCCCAATTAAATATCTTCCCTTGGTAACTGCTCCTTTCCCTCTCCAACACTATGGTAAATGTGAGGCAGTTGTGGTCAATGTCACCAAGTGTACTTGCACTGCGACATCTGACACCTGTCCTAACTCATTGCCAAGCATCAAATCCAAAATGGCCTTTCCCCTCATTGGTCTGTCTACATACTGAGTAAGGAAACCCTCCTGAAAACACCTGACAAAAACGGTTCCATCCAAACTACCTGCACTAAGGAGGTTCCAGTCAATATTGGGAAAGTTGAAGTCACCCATAACAACAACCCTGCTACATCTGCATTTTTCCAAAATCTACTAGCCTACGAGTTCTTCAATCTTCCTACTGCTATTAGGGGGTCTGTAGAAAACCCCCAATGAATACTTAGAAGTGTACAGTAAAATTGGACAAAGTCAGCATGGTTTCATCAAGGCAAGTTCGTGCTTGACAAATCTGCTAGAATTCTTTGAGGAAGTAATAAGCAGGTTAGACTAAGAAGAGCCCATGGATGTTATCTACCTGTGCTTCAAGAAGTCTTTAACAAGGTGCAGCACAGGAGGCTACTGAGAAAGGTAATGGCTCATGGTGTTAGAGGCAAGGTGCTAACATAGAAAGAAACTTGGCCATCCACAAGGGGAGATAAGTGTCTTTCTCAGGATGGCAGCTGGTGACAAATGCTGTTCCGCAAGAGTTGTGTTGGGACCACAACTTTTCATTTATACAGTAATGATCTAGATGAGGGAATGGAGGGTATTCTGGCTAAGTGTGCAGATGATACAAAGATAGGCAAAGGGACAGGTAACCTTGAGGAGGTGGAGAGGCTGCAGAAGGATTTGGACCAGTTAAGAGAGTGGGCGAAGAACTGGCAGATGGAGTGCAATGTGGGCAAGTGTGAGATCATGTGAATGTTGGTAGGAAGAATAGAGGCATTGACTATTTCTAAATGAGGAAAAAATCTAGAAATCTGAAGTGCAGAGAGATGTGGGAGCTCTATGCCAAGATTCTCTCAAGGTAAACTTACAGGTTGAATCAGTAGTTAGGAAGGCAAATACAATGTTGGCATTTATTTTGAGTGAAAGTGAGGACTGCAGATGCTGGAGATCAGAGCTGAAAATGTGTTGCTGGAAAAGCGCAGCAGGTCAGGCAGCATCCAAGAAGCAGGAGAATCGACGTTTCGGGCATAAGCCTCCTGAAGAAGGCTTTTCCAGCAACACATTTTCAGCATTTATTTTGAGTGGACTTGAATATAAAAACAGAGATGTACATTTGAAGCTCTATAAGACTCTGGTCAGACCACATTTGGAGTACTGTGGACAGTTTTGGGCCCCATATCTCAGGACAGAGTAGATGTTGGGAAGATGTTTCCAGGAGAGACTAGGAACTGAGGGCATAGCCTTAGAGTAAAGACTTTTAGAACAGAGATAAGGAGAAACTTCTTCAGCCAGAGAGTGGTGATTCTGTGGAATTATTGCCACAGAAGGCAGTGGAGGCCAGATCTTTGAATATATTTAAGACTGGGACAGATAAGTTCTTCATTGTCAAGGGGATCAAGGGTTACAGGGAGAAAGCAGGAGAATGGGGTTGAGGAGCTTAACAGTCATGATTGAATGGCGGAGTAGACTCAATGGGCTGAATGGCCTAATTTCTGCTCCTATGTCTTATAGTCGAATAGTTGGCCAAGGAATGGCAGCCGGAGTTTAATTCAAATAAATGTGAGGTGCTGCACTTTGGTAAGACAAAGCAGGGTAGGTGAAATAACTCCACGGAGGCTGGTATCTTATCACCAAGACACCTTTTATTTACGTGTGCACACTGCAAGGTCTCTGATCCTTAAGTTTAGAGCCAGTCCCGAGAGTGAGGAGAATGCCTGAAACTCCTATTTTTTTTCCCTGTTTATAATATTTTATTAAATACACAGTTTACAAAACAATTAACATTACCAGCTGTATACAAAGAAACAGCAATTTTACAAGGGAGAGGAACAGCAAAGCCAGGCCCCAAACCCTACCGTTCAATCAGTTTACAGGGAGATGAGGACAAATCTCAAATCTCAAAACTCTTGTTTTTTTTCTTTTTTTTATAGTGAGAGACACAAGGTGTATGAATCTTTATAAAACTCCTGTTTATTTTTGTTTTCTTTTTTTAATTTCCACCACCAGGAAGAAAGGAAAACACTCAAGTGGCCAGTGACAAGCAGAGCCCTTCACATCAAAAGGCAGTGTTGTGTGATCAAAACAGTGAAGGGGAGGGTAGGGACTAAATCAAAATAGAGTTGGAGGGGGAAAAACTCCTGTTTATTTTTTTTTGATAGGCCAACACCCAAGTGGCCAGTGACAAGCACTGCCCTTCACATCAAAGGGCAATGCTACAATCTCCTGGTTTTTTTTCTCTTTTCTTTTGTTTTAATTTAACCCCCACACTACCACCTAACTGCGGTAGTGCTTATTTTTTCCCCAGCACCCATGGTCAAAGAACAGTGCTGTGTGGTCAAAACAATGAGGGGGAGGGTAGGGACTAAATCAAAATAGAGTTGGAGGGGGGAAAACTCCTGTTTATTTTTTTTTCTTCTTTTAATTTTTCTTTTTTTTCTTTTTTTCCTTTTTTTCTCTCTTTTTTTTAAACCCTCACACTACCATCTAAGTGCGGTAGTGCTTATTTTTTCCCCAGCACCCATGGTGTGTGTGTATACGTTTGAGACACAGTGAAAGACACAAAGTGCACGAATCTTTATTCAAATTCCACCACCAGGAAGATAGGAAAACACCCGGGTGGCCAGTGACAAACACTGCCCTTCACATCAAAGGGCAGTGCTGTGTGCCAACTCTATTTACTTATTTATTTATTTATTTATTTATTCTCTTCTTTTTATAATTTACCCCCCGCACTACCACCTAAGTGCGGTAGTGCTTATTACATTCCTGTTTATATATTTTTTTTTTCTTTTTTTCTTTTGCAGGTGTGAGACACAGTGAAAGACACAAAGTGCACAAATCTTTATTCAAATTCCACCACCAGGAAGACAGGAAAACACCCAGGTGGCCAGTGACAAACACTGCCCTTCACATCAAAGGGCAATGCTGTGTGATCAAAACAGTGAAGGGGAGGGGAGGGACTAAATCAAAATAGAGTTGGAGGGGGGAAAACTCCTGTTTATTTTTTTTCATCTTTTAATTTTTCTTTTTTCTTTTTTTCCTTTTTTTCTCTCTTTTTTTTAACCCCCACACTACCACCTAAGTGCGGTAGTGCTTATTTTTTCCCCAGCACCCATGGTGTGTGTGTATACGTGTGAGACACAGTGAAAGACACAAAGTGCATGAATCTTTATTCAAATTCCACCACCAGGAAGACAGGAAAACACCCGGGTGGCCAGTGACAAACACTGCCCTTCACATCAAAGGGCAATGCTGTGTGATCAAAACAGTGAAGGGGAGGGGAGGGACTAAATCAAAATAGAGTTGGAGGGGGGAAAACTCCTGTTTATTTTTTTTTCTTCTTTTAATTTTTCTTTTTTTTCTTTTTTTTCCTTGGGCATGGACTGCTTCCTATTCGTTGGAATGCCCTGGCTCAGATGGGATTTCTACTGTCCTGTCATGTATCTCTTCAGGCCTCTCCTGCACCTTTGTGGGAGCTGCCCAGTCCATATTTAAGGAAGGTGTTTACCAAATCAATTTCTGGCTCTCATCCTTCACCTCTTTTGAAATCTCAAATCCTTTTCTGAACCCTTTGGTCCAATCAACTCTTTTCTGGCCTTTTTAATTTTCTGTGGATTCTGACCTGTAAATCTAACAGGCTGGGACTTATCCTTCTTAAACTCCCATGGCTTTTTCTCAGCCTTCCCAATGTTTATGTGCTCTTTTATTCTTATCAGTAGGTTCTTGGACAGGTGAAATAAACCTTTCCTGCTCCTTTCTGTTTTGTCAGTCTTCCAATTGTTCTGGATTCTCAGGTACAGGACCCGGAACTTTACATAACCACCTCCTAATAATATATCTATTTCTCTGGATCCTATTTGAACTTTTTATGTCATCATCTCCAGCAACCTTTGCTGGAAAACTTACTCTCTCTCTCTCTCTCTCTCTCCCTTCCCCTCTCCCAAAATCTGAGCTCTATTTTTAGCTTTTCTGGCTCTAGCTGAGTAATTGAAACATGGAAACCAAAAGCAGGAGTAGCCCACTCAGCCATTCAATCTGCTCCATCATTAAATACGATCACAGCTGGTTCTCTACATCGATGCTATATTCACACTTTCTCCCCATGCCCTTGATGTCTTGAAAGTCAAAAGTTTATTCCACTCTTTCTTGAATGTGCTCAATGACCCAGCCTCCACAGCCTTCTATTAGAGCAAATACCACAGGTTAACCTGAGTGAAGAAATGTTTTCTCTTCTCACTCCTAAATGCTCTGCCTCATACTCCATGGCCTGAGACTGTGAACCCCGGTTCGAAACTCCCCAATCAGGGAAAGATCCAGCCTCCCCTGTCTAATCTGCCTAGCTCTGTTCAAACTTTAAACATTCCAATCAATTCCCTCTCGTCCTTCTAAACTCTAGTGAATGCAGGTCCAGTCAAACCAATTTGTCCTCTTAAGACAAACATATCAGACTAGTAGACCTCTGCTGCTCTCCCTCTAGAGCTAGAAGTCAGAACTACACCTTGGTCTCGTGTAACTGCAGTAAGACATCCCTATTTCTGAACAAAAATCCTTTTGCAACGAAGGCCAACATGCCATTTCCTTCCTAATTGCTTGCTGCACCTGCTTGTTTACTTTCACTGACTTGGATAAGGACACCCCAACCCCAATCTGCACTTCCCAATATATCACCAGCCTGCTTTTCACACCAAACTGGGAAAGTTCAGATTTAGCCACATTATATTGCATTTGCCGTGTGATTGCATCTTCCTCATAACCACAGCCCCATTTCATTTTGTGTCATTAGCAAATTTGGAAATATTCCATTTTGTTCATTCATTCAAGTCATTTATTTACATTTAATTAAGAACAGTCAACCTGGTTTTGTTTAGATGAGGTTATGTTTGACTAATTTGTTTGAATTGTTTTGAACAGGTGACCAGGTGTGCAGATGAGGGCCATGCTTTTGATGTGGCCTACCTGGACTTCAGCAAGGGTTTTGATAAGGTCCTGCATGGGAGACTGATAGCAAAGGTAAGAACCCATGGGATCCAAGGAAATTTGATAAATTGGTTCCACAGTTGGCTGAATGTCAGGAAACGGGTTGACGTTTGAGAGATATTTTTCTGACCTGAAGTCAATATCCAGTGGGGCTTGACAGATGTTGGGGCCCTTGCTGTTTGTGGTTTATATAAATGATTTAAACTTGAATATTAGGAGGCTTGATCAGTAAGTTCACAGATGATACAAAAATTAATTGGGTGGTAAGTAGTGAGGAGGATAGCCTTAGATTTTTAGGATGGTATGGACTGACTGGTTATGCCGGAACACTATAAAACGTTGGTTACTCTACAGCTGAAAAATTGTGAGCAGTTCTGGAATCCAGTTATAGGAGGGGTGTGCTAGCACTGGAGAAAACACAGAAAACCAGGATGTGTCCTGAGCTGGAGAATTTCAGCTGTGAAAAGAGATTGGACAGACCTGGGTAGGGATGGATTGTTTTCCTTAGAAGACAGGAGATTGAGAAGAGACTTGATTGAGATGTACAAAATTATGATGGGGAGACAGGTTAGACAGGAAGACATTTTTAAGGTAAGTTTTGAGGTAAGGGCAGAGGGTTTAGAGGAAATGTGAGGAAAAATATTTTCACCGAGAAGGTGGTGGAAATCTGGAGCTCACTACCTGCAGGAGGCAGAACTCGTCATTATATTTAAGAAGTATTTAGATATGCATTTGTCATGAAAAATAGGATTATAATAGTTCGGTGCTTGTTCTGACTCTGGGCTGAAGGGCCTCTTTCTGTGTAATAGATCTCTGACTCATTTAACATTCACAAAAATAACTAATATCCCATTATATTGAAATTCAAAAGCTAAAAATTATATAAAACATTTAAAATCACATTTTTAATCATCTGGGAGAAAGTGAGGACTGCAGATGCTGGAGATCAGAGTCAAATATGGTGCTGGAAAAGCACAGCCAGTCAGGCAGCATCCGAGGAGCAGAATTCTTCATATTCCTGATGAAGAGCGTATGCACGAAACGTAGACTCTCCTGCTCCTTGGATTCTGCCTGACCAGCTGTGCTTTTCCAGCACCACACCTATTGATTTTTTTTTATCATACCAATTACTGACATCAGGTTTTGAATACCTGAGTATAGCACTGGTCAAGTTTGCAACATACAATCCACAGACACAATGAAGTTTAGAAAGATGCTATCAAACACTCAGAATGATGATCAGGGCATATTGTCATGAATATCTTCATGATTGGGGCAAACGCCTCAAATTTATTTAGTTTACCACATAAAATTTACCTAATGAACCTACCACTTGTCATCCTTTTGGATTCGTTTACGGCTGTGAACTTAAGGAGGCTTCTAAAATCAATCAAAGAATACTTTTTGGTACCAAACGGTGTTAATCACATTACAATATATATATCCACTCTCTGAGAACAGCTCACAGGATCCTGCAAAATAGACTCATGAATTGTGCACAGCACCACAAACAATCATGAAGCAATGGGCCAACAAACTGTGCCTCATCCCAAACACTTTAACCAGAGGATGAGGTGTTTGAGTTCCTGATTTTGCAAACTGAGTGACTGAAAGCACCATTCCTGAAGAAGGGCTCAGGCCCGATTCTCCTGCTCCTTGGATGCTGCCTGACCTGCTGCGCTTTTCCAGCAACACATTTTCAGCACCATTCAATAGTCCATATTTGGTAGTCAAAAGGATTGGGAAAGTAAAGGATCTGATTCACAATCCAGAATGGCAGAAAAAAGAGTCAGCTATGTCACAGCAGTACATTTAAGCATTATCGCCTTTGAGAGGGGAAGACACCAGTGTAGGTGTGTCAGAGAGTACGGACAGTGGAGGCTGAATGGGATAGCGAGGATGAAGCAGAAGAAAGACTAGACAATTCCTAAATTTAATCATTGTTATCCAGTTACCTAACACTGAATAGTTAGGGAGGATGGACAACATGTTTAGAGGCAGAAGCTTGAAAAGACCTATCAAGGTTACTCACCGAATTTAAAAATGACTGTCAGGCAAACCAAAGTATTCACCTTTACCCATATATGAGATGATTGTAGGCCCTAAGGTGGAAAAGGAAACCCTAGGATTGTCATTGGCTATTAAACACCTCAAAGTGTACATCCATCCACCATAAATACAGAATTTGTAAATCCTCCCTAGAATAGTTTAAAAGCCAAAATGCTAGACTATTTTGATGGCATTCACTACCTGCAGCCTTATCTCTTAAATCGTTTTGTTTGTATTGCATGGAATAAAAAATGTAATTGCTGGTGCTTTGTCAAGAATTAGCCTTGTTTGAATTGTCTGAATTCTAACAAGATATCAAAGATAATGATGCACAATCACATAACAAGCAAATGAGATTGAGTGAGTGAATTTGTTGTTGATTCAATAATTTTTGTTTTGTCCACTATTTATAATGAAACCAATTTGAAAATAATGTTTCATTTTCCAAGAGTGGAGGAGTGACAGAGATGCTCTGTATTTAATATTGCTTCAGAGTGAAAAGGTATGGTGCTGGAAAAGCACAACCAGTCAGGCAGCATCTGATATTTTGAGCATAAGCTCTTCATCAGAATATGGGATGGCTCAAGGGGGCTGAGAGATAAAAGGGAAGGGAGGTGGGGCTGGGGGAATGTAGCTAGGAATGCGATTTAATACTGCTTGGAGAACTTAAGTTTTCGATAATTGTCAAGTTTTATGGAAATATCTGGAGTGATTTATTTAAAGTAATGAAAAGCCCACTGTGTACTTTGGTTTTTTTTAGACAAGACCTCCCCTTAATCATATGACTGGTGTAAGTGCTTTGCTGTTGACCCCTGCTGGAGTTATTTTGATGTGGAGGTGCTGGTGTTGGACAGAGGTCACACCACACCAGGTTATAGTGTAACAGGTTTATTTGAAATCACCAGTTTTCAGAGTGCTTATTCTTTGTCAGGTGAACTGGGGTTATTTTAAACAGTGATTGGGTTGGAGAGGAGACATAAAGTAATATATGCAGACAGGCCTTTTGGCCCAAACTGGCCCATGCTGACCATGGTGCCCACTCAGCTAGTTACAATTGCCTGCATTTGGTCCATTTCCCTCTAAACCCTTCCCATCCATGTAACTATTCAAACATTCTTTAAATGGTGCTATTGTACCTGCCTGATTTCTCTGACAGCCTATTCCATATATGCACCACTTTCTGTATGAAGAAGTTGCCCCTCAGGTGCTCCATGAATCTTTCCCTTCTCACTTTAAACCTGTGCCTTCTAGTTTTCAATTTTCCCATCCTTGGGAAAAAGACAATTCATCCTATGTTCCTTATGATTTTATACACCTCAGTAATGTCACCCTACCATTTTCCTACATTCCAAGGAATAAAGTCCTGTCCTAGCCAACCTGTCTCTATAACTGAATGTCTTTCCGATTACAGGGTGAGCAAAACTGTACGTAGCACTCCAAATGCAGCCTCACCAACGACTTATACAAATGTAACATAATGTCCCAACTCCATACTCCGTGCCTCGACCAATGAAGGCCAGCATGCTAAATGCCGCCTTCACCATCCTGTCTACCTGTGATGCCGCTTTCAAAGAACTATGTACTTGTACTCCTCGGTCCCTCTCTTCTCAACGTTTCTCAGGACCTTACCATTTACTGTATAAGTGCTACCTTGGTTTGGCTTTCCAACAGCTCACACTTATCTGTATTGAATTGCATATGCCAATCCTCAGCCCAATTCCTCATCTGATTAAGATCCCATTATAATTTTTGATAACATTCCTCACTATAAACAATACCTCCTAGTCTTGGATCATTCGCAAACTTACTAATCATGTCTTGTACATTCATATCCAGATTATTTATGTAAATAACAAAGATCCCAGCACTGACCCTTGTGGTGCACCACCAGTCACAGGCCTCCAGTCTGAGAAACAGCCTTTAACCATCACCCCACTTCCTACCATCAAGCCAATTTTGAATTTAATTAGCTAAGTCTCCCTGGAATCCATGCGACCTAACCTTCATGACTTTGTTTTATCTGGTTTGATTGGAGGAAAACCTGTCAAAAACAATCTGAGTTGGAGGAAAGTCTCTTGAGAATAAGCTGTCCAATCAATCACACTCATTCTTGAAAAGAAAACTCTTCTGTTGAGTTCAGGGTGAAATCTATAAGTTTTTTTTGAAAGAATAATTCAAGGAACACTTCAAGATTATATTTCCTGTGTCTGCATGACTTCAGAAGTAACTAGACATGATGATTAGTGACTTGACCACACCAGCCAGAACATCATTGCAGCAGGCTCTAGAACATTCTACACTTTACTGCTTTGAATCACTGGCCAAAATATTTTCTTTATTAGGAAGCAAATCTCTTTCAAACAATGTCTTTTTCTCTTTTTCTGAGAAATGCTGTGTGTGCGCTTTGGGAATATTTAGAGGGATAAACATTTATATGTCTGTAAAACTGAGAATTAGTCATCTTGGTAATTAGAGAAAGCATTTTTATTTTATGTTGTGACCTACACATGGATGAAACAAAACACCATTTCGACTAGGACCACACATCTATCCTGGGACAGGCTAAGCAAAGACATGCCAGAGAATTCCTAGAGGCCTGGCACTCCAAACACAACGCCATAAACAAGCACATAGATCTAGATGTCATCAATTGACCTCTCAGAAAACGAACAGGAAATGACATCACTACAAACCCCAGGAATCCCATCCAGGAGAAAGATATAAATAGAAAGCAGGAGACAACAGTTTCGCTTCACTTGGAAGTCGCCACTAATGATGTTACCTAGCCAGGTAATGAAACGTCTGGATATCAAACCTCCAGCTCAGCAAGCAAACCTACACCCTAAACCTCAACCTGAGCTACAAACCTTCACAAACCTTGCTATGGAACTGTGGAATAACAGTGTTCACGTCCAGCTTAACCAGAACAGCTTACCAGATTCACACAATTTGCAATTAGAACAGAACAAGTGTCTGGGACTGTACGTGAGATTGAGACAGAGTGAAAGATTGGGAGCATGTGTGACATTGGGACAGAGGGAATCTCTGGGACAATGTGGGAAATTAGGACTGAAGAAGGGTTTCAGCCCAAAACTTTGACTTTCCTGCTCCTCGGATGCTGTCTGACCTGCTGTGCTCTTCCAGCTTCACATCTATTGATACTGGGACAGAGTGGGTATCAAGGACAGTGTCAGAGACTGAAACCAGCGAATGAATTTGGGACATAGTGAGAGTCTGGGATTGTGTGAGATATAGTTTGCGTGACTAGAACAGTGTGAGAGATTGTTCAGAGTGTGCGACTGCAACAGACTGGATGTTTCAGACAGTGTGTAAGATTCAGAAAGAGTGTGTGTCTGAAACAGAATGTGTGACTGGGATACAGTCTGAGACAGTGTGAGAGATTGGGATAGAGTTTGAGATGAGAACAGTGTGTGACATTACAACAGAATGAGAGATTGGGACAGTGTGTGGGAGATTGGGACAGAGTGAGTGTCTCGGAGAGAATGTGAGATTCACATAAAGTCTATGATTGGGAAGATGTGTGATATTGGGAGAGTGTTTGACATTGGGACAGAGGGAGTCTCCGGGACAATGTGGAAGATTAGGAAAGGGTGAAATTTGAGACAGAGAATGACATTGGAACAGAGTTTGAAATTTGGTGCAGAGTGAGTGTCTGGGGCAGAGTGTGAGAGATTGTAACAGAATGTAAAATTCGGACTGAATGAGTCTGGGATGACATGGGCGATTAAGACAGAGTAAGAGATTGGGACAGAGTGTTAGATTCGGGACACAGTGTGAGGGATCTGAACAGAGTGTAAGGGATTGGGACAGAAAGTGAGATTAGGACTGTTGTATTTGTAGTTCATTAGAATCATAAATAGAACACGAGATAGTTGGAGGATAATTAGAACAGGGTATACTTTATTGTACATCACCTCAGCTCCACAGTTGGTCCGAAATTGCCTCTTCTATCTCCCACCTCTAGGGCACCAGAACCAGTCTCTTAAAGGAGCAAAACCACATCAATAACACCCCTCTCCCATTATTTCCATACACCTGACAATTATTGTTATATAGGCATTGTAGCTAATGTATGTATCATCAGGAATATTTACAAACAAAGAAAAAGAAAATGACCATTCCACAGTCTACATTGACATGATCAGTCTCTTAGAGGAATGGTGATTTCTGGAAGATCGTCTCCTCATCTCATTGGTAAGGATTCGGTGACCAGCTGGTCTTTGTGTCTCCTCCAGACTAGTGTATGAAAATGGTCCTGTTTGAGTAACCACTGGGATCCATTTTTCCCCAAGATGTTCAATTCCAAGCCAACACAGGCTCTCCTCTTTGAAATACTCTTCACCTTGTGGTTCCCACTCTTCTGACCACCTGTCTTTCTTGATTTCACTCCACTACTTCTCTGGCATCTTCCAGCCACAGGAAGTCAAACATGGTTCTCAGATGGCTGTTGAACATTAAAGAGCACTGGGTTGAAATGTGTGGAGTGTTCCTGTAGATGCTGACAAACTTCAGTCATCATTCTCATGAACTCTTCCCTTGTGAAGTCTTTAATGGCTGTTTCATGGTTTGTACAAATCTTTCTGCCTGGCCATTTATCACAGGTTGATAAGAAACCAATCCCACATATCTGACTCGGCAATTTTCCAGGTACTCTCGAACTCTTGTGCCACAAACTGTGACCATTGTTGAACTTATTCAGGGTTCCTGAACATGGACAATATTTCATCTAATTGGCCTATCATTGCTTCTGCTGATACCAACTTCATGACCACAACCCTGGGCTACTTGGAATGGGCATCCATGATCACTAACAACATCCATCTCTCTACTGGTCCTGTGAAATCAATGTGAATCCACTGTCATGGTGATTGAGGCCATTCCCATGGCAATGGGCAATAGCCATGGGCCTTCCCTACTCACACACAGGATTCGCATGATCCCACTTTCTCCTCAATCTGGGAGTCCACCTTCTGCCACCAAAAGTAGCTCTTGGCTATTTCTTTCATTCACATCACACCAGGCTTGATGCATTTGTTCCAGTACCTTTTCTCTTAACTGGGGAGAGATAAGAATTCTCATTCCACATTAGATACCCATCTATTACGGACAACTCCAACCTCCTGGAAAGGAAGGATCTATTTCTGGACAGTTTCTATGACAAGTCCTTCCTCTCAGGATTAAGTCTACAGTACATCAAAGATCAGGTCATTCCGGGTAGCGTTCTGCATGTGACTCACTGACACTAGTAATTTGTTTCCTGGAAAAAGTACATAATTTTCAGGTTCTAGTCAGGAACTTCCTTATTTCCCGGTGGTGTTAACCTTGACATAGCACCTGCATTGGTGTGCTTTTCCAAATGTCTGTATTTGATTTTATATGAGTGAGCTAACAGAGCCAGTATCCCTCTCTGTAAGCATGCTGCTATCGGGTATACGAGTCAAAAATGCAGGTTAGCGGTTTGTGGTCACTCAGCAACATGATGTGCCTGCTGTAAAGGGAATGGGTGAGCTTCTTAACATCAGACACGATGCTCAATCCTTCCTTTTCCACTTGGGCATATTTCTCCCACATCTTGGTTCGCAATCTCCGAGTGAACTCAATGGCCCTATTCTTTCCATTCAGCAAGATGTGTGACTGTACAGCACCAATTCAAAAGATCAGTTGACACACACCAACGACAGTGGCAACTTTGAGTTGAAATGAGTCAATGTTTCCAACCTTTTTAGGACTTGTTTCACCTCCCAATAAGCCTAATCACATACCTGGGTCCATTTCCTAGCAATCGATGCCACATCAGATATGAACTTGCCATAGTTATTTACAAGATTAGATTAGATTAGATTAGATTACTTTACAGTGTGGAAACAGGCCCTTCGGCCCAACAAGTCCACACCGACCCACCGAAGCGCAACCCACCCATACCCCTACATTTACCCCTTACCTAACACTACGGACAATTTAGCATGGCCAATTCACCTGACCTGCACATTTTTTTTGGACTGTGGGAGGAAACTGGAGCACCCGGAGGAAACCCACGCAGACATGGGGAGAATGTGCAAACTCCACACAGTCAGTCGCCTGAGGCGGCAGTGCTAACCACTGTGCCACCGTGCCGCCCACCAGACCCAAGAACAATCTCAGTTGAGACACATTTTCTGATCCAGGGGCCTTTATGATAGCCTCAACCGTCTTGGGCACTTTGTGTAGCTCCTTGGCATTGATTGAATGGCCCAGGGACTCTATGGAGTCTATAAAACACTTTTTCTCCCTTTTCACTTGCAGGCCCAGCTTCTGCAACCTTTTTAAGGTTTCTTCTAGGTTTTTCAAATGCTCCTCTTTGGAGGATCCCAAAACTAAAATATTGTTCAGATAACAGTGGACACCTGGCAATCCAATCAAACTGTCGAGATGGCTCTCTGGAATAGAATGGATGCTGATATGATGCTGAAAGGAAAATGCTTGTAGCAGAGCAGTCCCCTGTGTGTCACTATCATCAGCAGCAGCTGGGACTCCTTTGCAACCCCCATCTGCAAGTAGGCCTGCGACAGATCCATTTTTGAGAATTTCTTACCCCTAACCAGACTACTGAACAAGTGTGCATGGAAAGGGATATTGATCCACACACAGGCCTGAATTAAAGTCACCCCAAATCCTCAACGCACAATCTGTTTTTGAGACCGGGCTGACTGGAGTGGCCCAATCACTAATGGATACTGGTTCCAACTCTTCCAAGTTCACTAGCTGTTCCACTTCCAAATCCACTTTATGTCGAGTGGCATACATTCCACTAGACCCTGGGACAAACTTCCTGCTTCAACTGAAGTTTAAATTTTACTTCTTTCATTTCCCCCAGAGTTCCCTTGAATCCAAAATCTTTGCAAACACGTTTTTGAGTCTGCCAGCCTGTTAACTACATTCCAATTTCACTTTAATTTATGTAACAAGGAACATCCGAATAATGCAGTGTAATCACCTTTCACTACATACAGAGGCAGTTTGGCACACTAGTCCCTTAGCTGTGCTTTTACCCATACTTCAGTGACACAACTTGTTCTGTGTATGTCTGTAATGTAATCTTAACAGGCCTCACAGTAGTGTCTCTGATGTTCCCTATATATTTATTTGGGAATGAGAGACACTGCTGCACCTATATCCACTTCCATTTTAACATTCACCTCACTTAGTTTGGGAAGAACCCAGAAATAATCAGCTTCACTCTGTATTAACAGGATATTTAACCAAAACTCTGCTGACTCCCGCAGACCCGGCTGACTCCCGGTCTACTCTTTGGCTGGTACCATTTGCTTTGTCCTCTAAATTGTCTCCTTTAGACACCCCTTCTCTTGTTGGACCCAGCAATTCCAGGTAATATGGCCCACTCACGTGTTTTCCTGCCACTCAAGTGAAGTAGCTATTCGCAGCCTGAGTCCCCTTTGTACTGGCCATTCCCCCAGCTACTGAGCTAGTGTACTGTCCGACGCTGGCACCACAATCCTTCACAGCCACTACCACAATCCCAAATTCATTACAGTGTCTGGGTGACATCTTTCGCCCTGAAAGAAAATGGTATTAATTTTTGAAAAGATTTGTAGTTCAGTTTGATGATAAGTATGTAAGTTAGCTCCCTGAGCTTGAAGACTTGTTTTCAGATGTTTCGTCACCATACTAGGTAACATCATCAGTGAGAGTCTCCGGTGAAGTGCTGGTGGTATGTCCCACCTCTCTATTTATAGGGCTTGGTTTCTTAAGGTGGGTGATGCCACTTCCGGTTCTTTTTCTCAATGATGAAAGTATGTAAGTTAGCTCCCTGAGCTTGAAGACTTGTTTTCAGATGTTTCGTCACCATACTAGATAACATCATCAGTGAGAGTCTCTAGTGAAGTGCTGGTGGTATGTCCCGCCTCTCTATTTATAGGGCTTGGTTTCTTAAGGCGGGTGATGCCACTTCCGGTTCTTTTTCTCAAGGGAAGGTAGATAGGGTCTAAATCAATGTGTTTATTGATGGAGTTCTGGTTAGAATGCCATGCCTCTCAGAATTCTCGTACATGTCTTTGTTTTGCCTGTCCGAGGATATGTGTGTTGTCCCAGTCAAAGTGGTGTCCTTCTTTGTCTCTATGTATAGAAACTAGTGAAAATGGTATTCATACACAGTTTGTGGTTCAAATCCCATACTTGTTGCCAATTGTTATGTTTGTGGTTCCTTAGAAGCAGGAAGGGAACATAGGGTAGACAGAGGGTAAACCTGAATAGGGAATACTTTATTGAGCGTCCTCTCAACTCCATAAATGGTCTTAGACTTCCTCTATTAACCCCTGCATTGCATTACTGACCCACTGTCTTAGAGGTATAGTGTGGGACAGTGTGTGATATTGGGACAGAGTTTGAAATTAGTATAGAGTGTGGGAGATTGGGCCAGTGTGAGAGATTGGTCAGAATGCGAGTTGGTGGCTGAGAGTGAGAGACTGGCACGTAGGTGATAGTTTGGGACAGAGTAAGAGATCAGGACAGGGTGAGAATATGGGACAGAGTGTGAGATTGGGACAATGTGAGAGTTTGCAACAGAGTCTGAGATTCGGACAGAGAGAGCCTGGGATAGTGTGAGAAATTGAGACAGTATGACAGTTTGGGACAGAAGATGTGACAGGAATATGTGTGAGATTGGGACTGAGCGCAAGAGTTTGGGAGAGTGTCTGGTACAGAGTGTGAGATTAGGACAGTGTGAGAAATTGGAACAGAGTTTGAGATTGTCCCAGAGTGAGTGTCTGAGACAGAATGTGAGAGGTTGGGAGAGTCTGTGAGATTGGGAGTGCGTCTGACTTTGAAACACAGTGTGAGATTGGGAGAGAGTGTGTGAGATTGGGACAGTGTGTGAGATTGGGACAGTGTGTGGGAGAATTTAGTAGTCTAAATGTGCGCCTCTGGATCGAAAGTCGGGTCCGGTACATTTCGATTTTATTTTGTCTGATTTTGTTACTTACCTTTAAACGCAATCTTCACGAAGTGGCCCTTTGGCTGAGTGGCCAGTGGATAAGGCTGGTCAGATAGTGTGGGGTCACAGTGGCACGGTTCAGTCAGTGTGAGTGGGGCTTTGAATGGCAATCACACGAACTGCTTCACTTTGCCTGTTTGCTATGACCTGCCAAACCCGAGTTCACCCCCCACCCCACCCCACCCCTCAATCACAGCCCTGCTGTGCTCAATGTCCAACTTCATGTGTTCACCACAAATCCTACCGTTTTTGATACAATCTGATACCTGTCCACAAAGGTGCCAATCATGAAGGCGACCCTATTCCTTGCTGTGATTGCTGTTGTGATCGGAGTTAGAGTGAACGCTCTTTCAGGGACAGTGTCGCTTTAAACAGGCGGGACTCTCTCGGTGAGCTGGCACCGTCCAATCGGTGTGGTGGCGGCCGGCCTGTTTAAAACCAGGTCGGCACCAATGTTCCCAAATCGTGTGGTAGCCATCCCGAGCAGCGGGCACCGGCATGGCAGAGAACGGGCTCCTTGACAACGGGGAGACAGAGAGAGAGAGAGAAAGTCCGGCTCGGTTACCGACAGCAACCAAACCGCTGGCCGTGAAACACACCAAGGTACAAACCGGGAGAGACACGGAGGGCGGATTGTCAGTTACAGTAGCGATGGAGATCCGGAGTTAGTGTGAACAGGGATTTATTGTGATCCGGAGTTACTGTGAACAGGGATTTATTGTGATCCGGAGTTAGTGTGAACAGGGATTGGGACAGAGGGGGATCTGATTTATTGTGATCCGGAGTTAGTGTGAACAGGGATTGGGACAGAGGGGGATCTGATTTATTGTGATCCGGAGTTAGTGTGAACAGGGATTGGGACAGAGGGGGATCTGATTTATTGTGATCCGGAGTTAGTGTGAACAGGGATTGGGACAGAGGGGATCTGATTTATTGTGATCCGGAGTTAGTGTGAACAGGGATTGGGACAGAGGGGGATCTGATTTATTGTGATCCAGAGTTAGTGTGAACAGAGATTGGGACAGAGGGGAATCTGATTTATTGTGATCCGGAGCCTGTTGCATTCCTGGCTAAGGAGCGACTCCCAGTTGTGCTGTCCGTGCTCAGCGACAGGGGAAAGGCAGAGCTCAGATCGAGGACAGGACTCACCCAGGTTAGAGTGCGGGAAGACAGCCCCCCTCTCGCTGGGTAAAATCCACTTTGTAAATGTGCCTAAATAATGAGCGAGAAGTCTGAGAAATTGATGAAACGGAGGATGATCTATTTATAAACTGGTTTTACCAGAAAATGATTCGCCCTTTCCATGAATCGTGCACTTAGCCTCAAACCCCAAAGTCCCTGGAAGCTGCCATCCCAATGTAGAGCGCATCATCGCGGTCTGACCATCGGGACAAGGTTACTCCCCTTCCATTGGGACCATCTGCTGCCTTTTCAGAGCATCATTGTTACTGTTTATCATTATAAAATATTTTAGGGGCATCTTTTCATTTCCGAATAGTTAGGGCAAAGTCTGTTTGTTGGCAACAGTCTCTTGGGGATGCAGTCCCACTGCCCCAATTACAAGAATTAGACACTGTCCAGTGCCCAGAGAGGGCTGGGTCGCCCGCACTGAACAGAATACCTTGGAAAGGAGTGTTTGGAACGGCGCATTCGGGTCCGGGTTCAAATCCCACCTGCTCCAGAGGTGTGTTATGACATCTCTACTTCAGTGTAAGTAGAAAGAAGCAGAGGGTATGGGCTAGAAAGCCTGGCCCACCTGTGTCTGTGGGGACAGGAATTACGGTTTCAGAGAGCATGCGCTCAGCTTATTTCGAAGTTTCAGTTGTAGAAAAATGCTTGACAATGCATTAACGAGAGGTCACAATTCTCATCTGAAAAAGTTGTAGAACGTTTTGCAATGTTCAGCTTTATTCCTGTGTAATTGTTTTCGTGGGAACTGATTCCTTTCAGTACCAGAATCATGGCAAACTTTATCAAACCTTTCTTTCCCCGGAGCCCTCCTTTGTCACTTACCCTCGCTCCATTAAAAGGCGCCTTAAGACCTGCCCTTTGATCGTAGCCTCTGTCACGACCGGAATCATCCCTCATAGAATCCCGATAGCGTGGAAATAGGCCATTCGGCCCATCGAGTCACCACTGACCCTCTGAAGAGCATCCCACCCAGACCCGCCCACCTACCCGATCCCTGCATTTCCCATGGCTAATCCCTGCCACGCTTTTAAACTGTGGGAGGAAACCCACGCAGACACGGGGAGAATGTGCAAACTCCACACAGACAGCCATCCGAGGTTGGAATCGAACCGGGGTCCGTAGCGCTGTGCGGCAGCAGTGCTAACCACTCAGCAGTCATCACCACTTCAGTATGCGTGTTTGTGTCCACCTGTATCTATATGTGTATCTGTACCTTTATGTGTTTGCACTTTTGTATCCATGTGTGTCTGTGCTAATGTGTGCCTGTATTTTAACTTTTCTGCATGTCTATATCTACGTCTGTGTCACGGAGTGTGTCACTGTATTTACACATGTTGGTGTCAGTGACACTGTCCATAATCCCTCTCCCTTCAAGGTACACGCCTGGGTGTCTCAACCATTACCCTAAATTAACCAATTATATGGTTTATGTTATCAATGAAATTTGACGATTTTCCTCTGCCAGATATGTTAAATTTGATTCCATCCACACTGCCAGGCATCTGTTTACAGCCTTTCTGTTATTGTTTCATTTCACGTCATTTCATATTGCAAAACGGGGATACTTCAGTTGGAAAAGCTGCTGGAATCAATGGTATACATTTCTAGAAAGGATACCACTGTCTCTGAGCAAGTAGCTATGGATGTCAATCCCATTCCAGAGACTTGAGCACAATTATTTGTTTACGTGCAGTATTGAGGGGAGTGCAGCTTTGTCAGAGGTGTCATCCTTCAATTAAACAGAGACTTTATCTTTTCTCTCATGTGGATATAAAAGTCCATTGGAAGTAAAAAGAGGAGCAGCTAAGATCTCCCAGTGTCCTGGTCAATATTCCTCAACCAACATCATTAAAACAAATTATCTGTTTTTACGTGACAACATTGTCTGGGATCTTGCTGTGCCCCAATAGCTGTCTTGTTTCCCTATTTTGAGGTATCTTATAGGTCAGAAATATATAGTTTGCTCTATAGAAATATGAATTTGGATTTATCTTTCACTCCTTATATGCACATCCCCAAGTATTCACAATGAGCATTATAGAACATGTTTTTCCACCAATCCATAAAGAGATATTAAGGCAAGTGATGAGGTCATTGGTCAAAGTCCTAAGGGCTTCTTCAAAATAGGTTAAATGAGAGAGAGAAAATTCCTGTGTTGTATCCATGATTTATACCGAGGCACTTGTATCTACGGTGATGCCATAAGAGGCAGACATTGTAAAAGCATTTCACTGTAACTTCTACAATGGAGTACATGTGATAATAAAGGGTATTCAATTCAATACTAGTACAGTCCAGGCCACATCCCCAACACTGTATACAGTCCAGACCACATCTCCGATACCGTGTACAGTCCAGGCCACATCCCCAACACTGTGTACAGTCCAGACCACATCTCCGATACCGTGTACAGTCCAGGCCACATCCGATACTGTGTACAGTCCAGACCACATCCCCAACACTGTGTACAGTCCAGACCACATCTCCAACACTGTGTACAGTCCAGACCACATCTCCGATACCGTGTACAGTCCAGGCCACATCTCCGATACTGTGTACAGTCCAGGCCACATCTCCGATACTGTGTACAGTCCAGACCACATCCCCAACACTGTGTACAGTCCAGACCACATCTCCAATACTGTGTACAGTCCAGACCACATCTCCGATACTGTGTACAGTCCAGCCCACATCCCCAACACTGTGTACAGTCCAGACCACATCTCCGATACCGTGTACAGTCCAGGCCACATCTCCAACACTGTATACAGTCCAGCCCACATCCCCAACACCGTGTACAGTCCAGACCACATCTCCGATACCGTGTACAGTCCAGACCACATCTCCGATACCGTGTACAGTCCAGCCCTCATCCCCAACACTGTGTACAGTCCAGACCACATCTCCGATACCGTGTACAGTCCAGCCCACATCCCCAACATTGTGTACAGTCCAGCCCACATCCCCAACACTGTGTACAGTCCAGACCACATCTCCGATACCGTGTACAGTCCAGCCCACATCCTCAACACTGTGTACAGTCCAGCCCACATCCCCTACACTGTGTATAGTCCAGACCACATCTCCAATACCGTGTACAGTCCAGACCACATCCCCAACACTGTGTACAGTCCAGACCACATCTCCGATACCGTGTACAGTCCAGCCCACATCCCCAACACTGTGTACAGTCCAGCCCACATCTCCGATACCGTGTACAGTCCAGACCACATCCCCAACACTGTGTACAGTCCAGCCCACATCTCCGATACCGTGTACAGTCCAGACCACATCCCCAACACTGTGTACAGTCCAGACCACATCTCCGATACTGTGTATAGTCCAGACCACATCTCCGATACCGTGTACAGTCCAGACCACATCTCCGATACCGTGTACAGTCCAGCCCACATCCCCAACACTGTGTACAGTCCAGACCACATCCCCAACACTGTGTACAGTCCAGACCACATCTCCGATACTGGGTACAGTCCAGCCCACATCCCCAACACTGTGTATAGTCCAGACCACATCTCCGATACCGTGTATAGTCCAGACCACATCCTCAACACTGTGTACAGTCCAGCACACATCCCCAACACTGTGTACAGTCCAGCCCACATCCCCAACACTGTGTATAGTCCAGACCACATCTCCGATACCGTGTACAGTCCAGCCCACATCCCCAACACTGTGTACAGTCCAGACCACATCTCCGATACCGTGTACAGTCCAGACCACATCCCCAACACTGTGTATAGTCCAGACCACAGCTCCAACACTGTGTATAGTCCAGACCACATCTCCGATACCGTGTATAGTCCAGACCACATCTCCGATACCGTGTACAGTCCAGACCACATCTCCGATACCGTGTACAGTCCAGACCACAGCTCCGATACCGTGTACAGTCCAGACCACAGCTCCGATACCGTGTACAGTCCAGACCACACCTCCAATACTGTGTATAGTCCAGACCACATCTCCGATAATGTGTACAGTCCAGATCACATCTCCGACACTGTGTACAGTCACACCACATCTCTGATACTGTGTACAGCCACACCACATCTCCAATACTCTATACAGTCCGGACTTCATCTCCAACACTATGTATAGTCCAGAATGAACCTATACTGTGTACAGTCTGGACTTCATTTCCAACACTGTGTACAGTCCACACCATATTTCCAACACTACATACATACCAGACCATATCTCCAATACTGTGTACAGTCCAGATCTCATCTCCAACACTCTGTACAGTCCTGAATGAATCTACAATACTATGTACAGTCTACACCATATCTCCAACATGTGTACAGTCTGAACCTCTCTCTAATACTATGTGTAGTCTAGACCTCATCTCCAACAATGGAAACAGTCCAGACCACATCTCCAACGCTGGTACAATCTGGAACACATCTCGAATACACAGATGGGGCTGACTTGATTGATATCTAAATGATCCTGAATTGCCTCAGCAAAGTGGATGTGGAAACAATCCTTCCTCTTGTAGGGTAGTCCAGAACCAAGAGACATTGTTTTAAAATTAGGGTTACCATTTGAGGACAGAGATGCAGAGAATTTGTTTTTCTCAGACGTTATGTGACTTTGGAATTTTCCCTCAGAAGTCATGCGAGAATTGGTCAGTGAGTTATTCCAAAGACAGGGGTAGATAGCTTGGATTATCAGGGATGAGAAGTGAAGGAGGAATTTGGAATACAAACAGATCAGCCATGATTTTACTGAATGGGCAACTCGAAAGGCTGTATGGTCTACTTCTGTTCCTATTTCATATGTTCATATATTCAAGTATTACATTTCCAATTTCAATAATAATTTTGAGAATTAATGTGATTAATTTATTAGTTTAATTGTCCTTTGTATCTTTAAATCATTTGGTTAGTAGATGGGTCAGCTTCTGGTAATAGGTGAGACCTGATGACTTTAGTGTCAAGAGCTATGGAACTGTTAGCAACATTCAGCATGTGCAATCTGAGCGTGTACCATATACCAAATTTTCCAGCACGCACCTTCAACATTAAGGTAGTTTTCTTTGCCATGCAGCATGTGATAGGACATTGCAGCATAAGGCCATTTAGCTGAGCGTCCTGTGCTGGTTCTTTGTTAGAACTATCCATTTTGTCCAGCTTCCCTGTTGTTTGCACAAAGAATGATGTCCACTTCCTTTCATCACATCCTCTTTTATTGTTGAATATGGGTCTACTGCCTTTTCAGGCACAGTGTTCCTGATTACTGTTGCTCATTGTCTAAAAGACTGTGGGAAGCTGCTGCCATGCAACTGGAAGGTGATACGCATTGCAGCCATGGAGAGGGTTGCTGTTCAAGCTTCAGATTTGTTCAGTTCAATTAAAAGCTCACTTCCACACCACCAAGCTCTTGGGGCCATGTACCCTCCTGTTGAGAGTATGGGTGAAACTGGCTGGACACTGACTGTTGTCTCCCCAGCAAGTTTCTACAGCATCATTTAGCCCTCCTCCTCCACCATGCAGCACATCCCCGAAACTGTTCTCTCCAGCTGCCTCTCCTCTGCCCACTGTCAAAATAGTATCAGTGGCGATGCAGGTTCCTGAACAGCAGCCTCCTGTTAACAGCAGGGGAGATAGCAATATCCTGATTGGGCCTTCTCTGGCATGAGGCAACTGTGTCCCAAACCCAGATCAAGTAAAACACTGACAACTCTTGTAATGAGTTACAAAGACTTGAGTAATCCATACGCAGAAGCTATGTGTCATCATTGAGGCTGCGGAGCTGGCGGTAGAAGTACGTCAGCAGAGTGCACCATCTGGGAGAGGCTTTGAGGTAAAGGTATCACTGCAGGTTCTGAAGATAGAAAGTTGCCACCTGGGTGCTGAGATGCACTTCCTCTCCAACCAGGTGACTCAGAACCTCAGTAGTGTCTCATGTCCGTAAGCATCTTCTGTGTTTTTGTGCCAAAACCATGGAGAGAGATCAAAATGATCAACTGGTACAGCTGTAGTAGGGATACTCCACTGTTAATGAAAAATGTGCCTGCCTCTCCACTCTATCATTGCCCTCATAATTTTATATACCATTATCCTGTCAGGCCCCCTGCCCCAACCTTTGCTGCTCCAAAAGAACAATCCCAGCCTCTCCAATCTTTCCTTATATCTCAGCTCTTCCATCCAGGCACCATCCTTGTAAATTCCCTCTGCAATTACACCCTTCCTATAATGTGGTGAACAGAACAGCATGCAGTACTCTAGCTGGGGCTTAAACAGTGCTTTATACAGGTGGAGTATGACATCTGTGCTCTTGTATTCTATGTCTCAGCTAATGAAGGCAAATATCGCATATGCCTTTTAAAGTAACCTATCTATATTCCCTGCTACCTTCAGAGAAGTAGATTTGCACACCCAGGTCTCCTGATCTTCGCTACTTTCCAGATCACATTCATAGTGTAACTTCTTCCATTGTTAGCATTCCCTAAATGTGTTATCTCACACTTTTCTGACACTTTTCTGGGTTGAATACCATTTATCAAGTCATAGGATCATGCAGCATGGAAACGTATCCTTCAATCCAACTCATCCATGCCACCCAGCTATCCTAAACTGAACTAGTCCCACTTGCCTGTGTTTGGCCCATATCCTTTGAATCTTTTCTGTTCATGTACCAGTCCAAATGTCTTTTAAAATTTGTAATTGTATCTGCCTCTACCACTTCCTCTGACAGCTCATTCCATACATTAACCACTCTCTGTTTGAAAATTTCAGGCCCCTCTGGTCCCCGTTAAATCTTTCCCCTCTCACTTTCAACCTATGACTCCCCTACCCTTGGAGTAAAGAAGGCTAAATCACTTTATCGATGTCTCTCATGATTTTATAAACCTCTCACTGTCTGACCCTCCAGGGAAAAACGTCCCAGTCTATTGGGTGGCCTGGTGGCTCAGTGGTTAGTACTGCTGCCTCACAGTGCCAAGGACCCAGGTTCAATTCCAGTCTAGGGTGACTGCCTCTGTGGAGTTTGCACATTATCCCTGTCTCTGGCTGGGTTTCCTCCCACAGTCTGAAAATGTGCATGTTAGGTGGAGTGACCATGCTAAACTGTCCATAATGTCCAGGGATGTTCAAGCTGGGTGGGTTAGCCATGAGCAATGCAGGATTACAAGGATAGGGTAAGGGATCTAGGTAGAATGCTCTTTGGAAAGTCCATGTGGACGTGATGGGCTGAATGGCCTGCTTTTATGCTGTAGGGATTCTATGATTCTGTCCAGTCTCTCCTTATCATTCAAATCCCCTGTCCTGGCCACATTACTGTAAGCTTTTTCTGTACCCTTTCTAATTTAACAACTTCCTTCCAATAACAGGGCAACCAGAATTGAACACAATATTCTAAAAGTGGCCTTATCAATGTCTGGTACAGCCACAACATGATGTCCCAACACTTGTACTGAAGGCGCTGATCAATGAAGGAAAGTGTGCCAAAAGCTTTCTTCAGTTTCAAGGAGCTATGAACGTGTAACTCCACTTCAATTCAACAACATTCGCCAGTTTCGTTTTGCCACTGTTCTGCCCTGCTGAGTCCTTTGATATCCTCCTGCAGTTTATGACCATCCTTCTCACTATTTACCACATTGCCAATTTGCATAACATTGAAGAATGTCTTGACCATATCCCATACATTTAAATCCAGATCATTAATGTGCACTAGAAATAGCAAGAGCCCCAGTATGTGGCCTATAGACCTCATTAGGAACAGCTTTCTAATCACTGAAGCATCCCTTGCATCTCACTCTGTTTCCTGCCTCTCTGCAAATTTTGAATCCAGTCTGTGACTCTTACTTTTTTGTCTGTATGAGGAACTTTATCACAAGCCTTGCTAATGTCCATGTAGATAACATTAAATGCATTATCGTCATCAATGCTGTTGGTTACCTCCTCAAAAAATTAAATCAATTTTATCAAACACAACCTTCCCTTAACAAATCCATGCTGACTATTCCCGATTAATCCATACCTCCTGAATTTCCTCAGAATTCTTACTGATAACTTCCCCACCGCCAAGGTTGGTCTGATTGGGCCTGTAATTCCCTAGTCTATCTGTTCTTCCTTTTTATTAATGCACTTTCTTAGCTTTTTGAATTTTTTTAAAGTTCCCCTAGCGCTTATACTCATCTGCTGTATGAAGCACTCAGTATTTGCCATAAGCTTCTCATTTTTTCTTAAAGCCTCTTGACATCCAGGTTTCTATGGTGTTGGTCCCACCTTTTGTCTTTACATGGGCATATTTGCCCTGGACGCAGACTATTTTCTTCTTTTCCCACTGCTCAGACATGGTTGTATCTGTGAGTGGCTGCTTCCAGTACACTTGGGCCAAATTATATTGTATCTCAGTAAATGTAGCCTATCCTCAGTTTACAATTTGTATTCAAAGTTTGGGAGAAGATTTGTAGCTTGGTTGCTCATTGTTGTGGTTCTGTTCACCGAGCTGGGAATTTGTCTTGCAAACGTTTCATCCCCTGTCTAGGTGACATCCTCAGTGCTTGGGAGGCTCCTGTGAAGCGCTTCTGTGATGTTTCCTCCGGCATTTATAGTGGCCTGTCTCTGCCGCTTCCGGTTGTCAGTTCCAGCTGTCCGCTGTAGTGGCCGGTATATCGGGTCCAGGTCGATGTTATGTAGTGTTTTGTGCAGTCCTTGCATGGGATTTTGTACACTACATTAGTTTTGCTCATGTTGGGTATCAGGTCCTTCGTTCTGGTGAGTTGTTGTCTGAGAGTGGCTGTTGGTTTGTGTGCTGTTATGAGTCCTAGTGGTCGCAGTAGTCTGGCTGTCAGTTCGGAAGTGCTCCTGATGTATGGTAGTGTGGCTAGTCCTTTGGGTTGCGGCATGTCCTCGTTCTGTTGTCACCACAAAGGTTTACAGGAATGCTACACACACAGACCAAGTCCTAAACTATGAAAGCAACCACCCCAACACACACAAACGAAGTTGCATCAAGACACTATTCAAAAGGGCCACAACACACTGCAGCACACAAGAACTGCAAAAAGAGGAAGAGGAACACCTACACAAGGTATTCAGAGAGCATTTCTGTGGCTCTAGAGTCACATGTCGGCCAAACCTTCAAAGGTGAAGGTTTAAGGATAAATTTAGTGACAGTTGAGGAAGTGGATGGAGAGGATACAGCAGTGAAGTGGACAGTTGAAATGAGAAGAGGAAGGAATAGCAATAGGTATGATCGTGTCACAGAAGAGGTTGGATATTGATGGGTACGTGGCTGTGGGAAATACAAAGACATTGCGGAGGAGATGGGAGAGACCAGCTGAGAGCCACATCCTTCCTTCTAATATCATTACTTGGAGGTGCCGGTGTTGGACTGGTGTGCTCAAAGTTAAAAATCACACAACACCAGGTTATAATCCAGCAGGTTTATTTGGAAGCACTAGCTTTCGGAGAGCCGCTCCTTCATTGGTTCATGTCATACTACAGGTGACCCCATTGCACGATATTCTCTCTCTCTCTCTCTCTCTCACACACACACACACACACACACACACACACACACACACACACAGCTTTTGTTGTACATAAGCTCTCTCATATGCACACACATACACCCCCCACACTCACACTAACACATGCACCCTCTCACACCTACCGCATCACACTCTCTCACACACACACACAAAACCTACACACACACTCTATCATATGCACTCACATCCACATGCACACAAGAATTTCTCATTCTTACATGCACACACATATAAGTTTATGAGGTGAATTTGTTTTTGCAGAATTTCATTTTATTTTGCTGCATGAATCCATGTAAAACTCTGTAAAACTATCCAGAGGGTTTGTCAGTCTGACATAGCATTAGAACACAGACAGACAGAGTTGTTTTGAGAATGTAATTTACAAGAAGTTCTGGAATTTACATATCAAAGAACAGAAACCAGCATATCCCACTATAAAAGATGAAAGTTTTAATCTGAGATTGTTTACTGTATGGTGGCTCAGTGGTTAGCACTGCTGCCTCACAGCACCAGGGTCCCAGGTTCAATACAGCCTCGGGCGATTGTCTGTGTGGAGCTTGCACATTCTCCCCGTGTCTGTGTGGGTTTCCTCCCACAGGCCAAAGATGTGCAAGTCAGGTGAATTGGTCAGAGGGAAATGGGTCTGGAAGGGTTACTCTTTGGAGGGTCTGTGTGGACTTGTTGGGCCGAAGGGCCTGTTTCCACACTGTAGGAAATCTAATCTAATCTAATGTATCACATCTCTATGACCCTGGACTCCTTTGGCTATATATTCTGTGAGCATGATCTTAACCTCCACAACCACCTGATGAAGGAGCAGTGCTCCAAAAGCTAGTGCTTCCAAATAAACCTGTTGGACTATAGCCTGGTGTTGTCTAAGATCATTGACAGCTCCTTACCCTGATCATCAACCGCAATGTCAACTACCTAGTTAGGGGAAGACAAGAAGAACATTCCCAAAAAGTAGTCTTAAGGAATAAGGGAAAGAGAAATAGAATGCAAAGGCAATACAGAAAAACAAATAATGAAAATCTGGGAGAAGAGAAAAACAAGTGAAAGCCTGACACTGTTTATTGTTTTTCCCACTAAATCAATTGTAATCCTGTAGCTACAGCTCTGGTCACCAGGTAGCTCCACTGAGTGAGATACTGATATTCCTCTCCCAGATATGCATCAAGTACTGAAAATGCTTCAGCTAATCAACTGAATATGCCAATACTGAGACACACATGCACACACTTACACGTTGTGTATACATATATCTGTAAGTATCTGTATATCTGTTTGCCTATATATCCATGTATGCGTCTGTATAT
The DNA here is from genome assembly GCF_004010195.1 of Chiloscyllium plagiosum. Lineage (NCBI taxonomy): Eukaryota > Metazoa > Chordata > Chondrichthyes > Orectolobiformes > Hemiscylliidae > Chiloscyllium > Chiloscyllium plagiosum. Next base: position 35,380,832 of record NC_057745.1, read on the forward strand.
CTGATTTTGATGTGATTTGACTTCATTTATTGTAGTCATGTGTACTTAAGTACAGTGAAAAGCTTTGTTTGTGAGCAGTGTAGGCAGATCATAGGAAACAAAGTCATACAGATCAAAGGAAGAGTGGTGACTTGATAGAGGTGTACAAAGTAATGACAGGCATAGACAGAGTAGATAGCCAGAGACTTTTCCCCACGGCAGAAATGTCTGTCATGAAGGGCTATAATTTTAAGGTGATTGGAGGGAGGTTATGGGGAGATGTCAGAAGTAGGTTCTTTACACAGAGAGTGGTGGGCACGTGGAATGCACTGCCAGCAGCAGTAGTGGAGTCAGAGACATTAGGGACATTTAAGCGACTGCTGGACAAGCACATAGTCAGCAGTAAATTGAGGGGTATGTAGGTTAGTTTGATCTTAGTTACAAATCACACAACACCAAGCTATAGTCCAACAGGTTTATTTGGAAGCACTAGCTTTCGGAGCGCTGCTCCTTCATTAGGTGGTTGTGGAGTACACAATTGTAAGACACAGAATTTATAGCAAAAGTTTACAGTGTGATGTAACTGAAATTATACATTGAAAAATACCTTGATTGTTTGTTAAGTCTCTCATCTGTTAGAATGACCATGTTAATTTCACTTCTTTCATATGTAAATCACAAAACGTTTTTAAAAGTGACATTCTCAGGTTCACTTTAACAATTGGTGTCAGCCCAGATAATGTGTTTAAGATGTTAGCCCCCTGTGTGCTGCTGTCTGTACCATAATGTTTAGACTGATTCTAATCTAAAAAAATGTTCTTGAGCCTAATGGTGCATGTGTTCAAGCTTTTGCCTGATGGAAGAGGTTGTAGGAGAGCATTACCAGGGTGGGGGGAGTTGCTGACAATGTTGACAGCCTTTCTACGGCAATGAGAAGTGTAAATGGAGTCCTTGGATGAAAGGTTGGCTTTTGTGATTGTCTTGGCTGTGCACACAACCTTCGATAGTTTCTTAAGGTTTTGGGCAGAGCATTTGCCATACCAGGCCATTATGCACCTGAATAGTGTTTTCTATGGTGCATCTGTAAACATTGATGCGAGTCCTTATGAACATGCCAAACTTCCTAAACTGCCTGAGTAAGAAGAGGCATTGTTGTGTCTTCTTGACCATCACATCTGCGTGGGAAGTCCAGGACAGGTTGTCTGTTATCGTCACTTCGAGGGACTTGATGCTCTCAACCCTCTCACCCTCCGCTCCGTCGATGTAGATGGGGGTGTGTTCTCCTCCTTCTTTCTGAAGACAATGATTAGTTCTTTTGTTTTGCTAACATTGAGAAAGGGGTTGTTATCTGTGTGTCTATATGTATATGTGTATCTGTTCATCTTTGGGTGTATCTGCGCACTATAAATCCGTGTGTATCTGTATATCTGAGTGTGTCAGTGTTTTTCTGTTTGCATTTGTATATCTGTGTGTCTATATATCATCCAAGGTTCCTGAATCTATGTGTGTTTGTATATCTATGTGTGTTTGTATATCTGTGGACATTTCTCCATGTATCTGTAGATATATCTGTGTGTGTGTATACATCTGCATGTTTATTTATGTCTGGTATGACTGTATATTTATGTGTGTCAGCATACGTCTGTGTGCATCCCTATTCCAAAGCATTTTCATTTTATGGATGGCCTCAAAAGATGTGTAAGTTTTAAGATAAGTTATGGATAAGGATGAGACTGGTCCTGGTGAAGTTGCTAACTTGGTGGAAGCCTAATTAGAACGGTATTAGGTAAGAACTTGAGGAGATAGATTCGAGGTAGCTGTTTCAAGTTAAATCCACATCAGACATGTAGGAGTCTTTTAAAGACCAGTTGATCAGGGTTCAGGACCAGCATATTCCTGTGTTGAAATAAAACTAAGGATGGCAGGATTCAGGAACCTTGGATGATGAGAGATATTGAAAGTTTAGTCATAAGGAAAAAGGACTCAAATGTAAAGTTTAGGACACTGAAACCAAACGAGGCCCTTAAGAAATAAAAATGAAGCAAGAAAGAAATTAAACAAGAAATTAAGAGGGCTGGAAGGGGCCATGAAATATCTTTGGCAAGTTGGATTAAGAAGACTCCGACAACATTTTATATGAATATTAGGAGCAAGAGGGTAACAAGGGAAACAATAGGTCGCCCAAAGACAAAGGAGGGAGTTTTTGCATGGACCCAGAGGAAGTGGGTGAGGTCCTTAAAGGAAAAGGACATGGATGATGTTAAGATTAATGAGGGGTGTGTGTTGATATTCTGGGGAAATCGATATTAAGAAGAACGAGAAAGTGTTAAGGTACGTTAGTCCCCAGCATCAGATGGGATCTATTCCAGCATGCTAAAGAAAGCAAGGGAGGAGACTGCTGGGGCCCTAACAGAGATCTTTCTATCCTCTTTAGACACAGGCAAAGTCCACGAAGAGTATAGAATAGCCAATATTGCTCCCTTATTTAAGAAAGGCAACAGAAAGAATCCAGGAAATTATAACCTGGTGAGCCTTACGTCAGCGGTAAGGAAATTATTCATGAAGATTTTTTGGGACAAGATTTACTTACATTTGGAGAAGAATGGGCTTATTAGGGATAGTTAGTATGGCAAAGGAGGTGTTGTCTCATAAATTTGATTGAGGTTTTTGAAGAATTGATGGAGATGATTGATGATGGTAGGATAGATGGACAAGGTAAGTTGGTCCAGAAGATTCAGTCATATAGAATCCATGGTGAGTTGGCAAGTTGGATACAGTATTGGCTTGATTATAGGAGACTGAGGGTGGTTGTGGAAGGGTGTTTCGCTGACTGGAGATCTGTGACCAGCGGTGGTCCTCAAGGATCAGTGCTGGGACTTTTGTTGTTTGAAATATGCAATAATTATTTGCATTAAATTATAGCTAATTAGTGAGTTTTCAGATGACATGAAAGTTCATGGAGATACGAATAGTGTGAAATAGGGCGGCATGGTGGCTCAGTGGTTAACGCTGCTGCCTCACAGCACCAGGACCCCGGTTCAATTCCCGCCTCAGGCAACTGTCTGTGTGGAGTTTGCACATTCTCCCTCTGTCTGTGTGGGTTTCTTCCGGGTGCTTCGGTTTCCTCCCGCAATCTAATGATATGCAGATGTTAGGTGCATTAGTTAGAGGGAAATGGGTCTGGGTTGGCTACTCTTCAGAGAGTCGGTGTGGACTGGTTGGGCCGAAGGGTCTGTTTCCACATTGTAGGGAATCTAATCTAATCTAATGTTGTCAAAGGATACAGCAGGATACAGACCAGTTGAAAAGTTCGACAGAGCATTAGCAGATGGAGATTAATCTGGACAAGTGTGAAGGGATGCACGTTTGGAGATCAAGTGCAAGAGGAAAGTAGACAGTAAATGGCAGGACCAAGAGGAGCATTGATATACAAAGGGATCTTGGGGTGCAAGTCCATAGCTCTCTGAAAGTGGCAACTTTCTTTATCACCTTAAGTGATTAAGGTGATAAAGAAGGCATATAGCATGCTTATCCTCATTGGTCAGAGGATTGAGTCTAAATGTTAGCAAGTCATGTTGCAGCTGTAAAAACTTTAGTTAGGCCACATTTGGAATATTGTGTGCTGTTCTGGTCGCCACACTATAGGAAGGATGCGGAGGCTTTGGAGAGGTTTATCAGATTTCACCAGGATTAAAGTGTATTTGTTTTGAGGAGAGCTTGGACAAACTTGGATTGTTTTCAATCAGAGGCTGAGGGACAACCTTACAGAAGTACATAAAATTCTGAGAGGCATAGATAGAGTGAAGGTTCAGAATTTTTTCCTAGAGTGGAAATGTCAAATTTCAGGAATATAGGTTTAAGGTGAGAGGAGGAAAGTTTGAAGGAGATGTGTGAGGAAAGATTTTTACTCAGAGGCAGGTACGTCCTGGAACACGCTGCTGGGGAGGTGGTAGAAGCAGATATGATAACAATGTTTAAAAGACATTAGACAGGCGCATGAACAGGCAGAGAATAGAGGAATATGCAGCAAGTGCAGGCACATAGGATTAGCTCAAAATGATATCATGGTCAGCATAGGCAGGCTCTGTGCTGTGCTGTACTGGAGATTAATCTGTTCTACATTCTATTCTTGAAGAAGCCAACCATCCCACTGACTCATGGGAATTCCTGGCTTGTCATCAATGAAAATTGAGGGAGCTCAGTTGGAGGGCATCAAACACATCAAGACATTTAATCAGGAATATGCAGGAGGGACATTGAGTTACCAGAGGGAGCTCACAAACTTTCAAACAACCCCATCCCCCCAACCCTTCAAACACCTGCTGCCCCACATATGGAGGAGTCACACTTATCAGCTGTCTCAGAACCCACTGATCCAGTGGAAGCACGTCAACTTCAATTCCGAGGGATTGCTGAAGAAGGAGACTAGGTGTGTGTGGACATCAGGGCGTGTTTGTATCTGGGTGTGTTTGTATCTGTATCTGTGCAAATGTTTCACGTTCTGTTTCCTGTTCCATTCTATAGCAAGAGCATTGTTTGGAAAATATCAGGGTTGTCCTCAGCCTTGCCTGTTTGGTAGAATAGAGCTGACATCTCAGTAATTCTTTCATTATTAACTAATACGTGAATAGAAATGGATGTATACAATTAGACTTTGTGTAGCAGACTGATAAATTAACCAGGCAGCAGAAAGCAAACTCAGTTCACTATAAGCTCAGCACAAATATACCAGGTACAATGACCTCAACAAGGAGAAAAGCGAAACAGCATTTCTGTGTCCCACATTACGTTTTTTATAAATTTGCAAATCAATCATAGAATTTTAATACAAACCCCAAAAAATGCAGAAATCCCAGTTCACCACCAGGTTCATTAATGTTGTCTGCAGTAGGAATAATATATCAGGGTGAACATTTGAAGGGAGTGGTCACTATAGGTGGGTGCAGTACTAGGTCTGTGGGAATTTTGTCAATGACAGCAGGAGACTGGGTTTTGACAATTGCTGGCAGTTTGATCATCGGGAAACTAATCTTTAGCTTTCATGATCTCTTTGAATTCCTTTAATAGAGTCATAGATTGATACAGCAGGGAAACCAACTCTTCAATCCAACCAGGAAAAAGTGACTCTGATCTTCAGATGCTGAAGATAGAGTCGAAGAGTGCGGTGCTGGAAAAACACAGCAGGTCAGGCAGCATCAAAGGAGCAGGCAAGTCGATGTTTCGAGCATAAGTTCTTCATCAGGAAGAGCATCCTGATGAAGTACTTATGCTCAAAACATCGACTCTCCTGCACCTCAGTTGCTGCCCGATCAGCTGTGCTTTTCCAGCATCACACTTTTAGACCCTTTGCTCCAACCAATCCATGCCAAACATAATTCCAAACTAAACTAGTCCTACCTGCCTGCTCCTGGCTCATATCCCTCCAAACCATTCCTATTCATGTAACTATCCAAACATTGTAATTGTACTCACATCTATCACTTTGTCAGGAAGTTCATTCCACATCCGAACCACCCTCCATGTAAAAAATATGCATCTCGTGTCTTTTTTAAATCTCTCTCCTCTCACTTTAAAAATGTGCCCCCTAGTCTTGAAGTTCTCCATCCTTGGGAAAAGACAATTACCATTAATTCCATCTATTCCTCTCATTGTATGTTATAAATTTCCATCAGGTTGCCTCTCAACCTCCTATGCTGCAATGAAAAACATTCCCAGTCTATCCAACCTTTCTTTATAACTCAAACCTGCCATACCTGTTAACATCCTGGTAAGTTTCTTTCAAACCCTCTCCAGCTTCATAATATCTTTCCTATAACTGGGCGACCAGAACTGGACTCAAACTGACTGACTGAATTAGGCAGAGGAGTGATCATCTTGAGATCTCAGATCTCCCCTCTGCCATCTGGTTACCAAATCAATTCATCTGGACACCATATCCTCCCCCCCCAGTCCTTTTTATAGTTTGTGTTTTGTCTTGTGCAGCCAAAGTTACTTGCCCATTTTTAATCTCTAAAGATTTTAATGAAAGATAAAATTTCTTTAATTATGATAACCTCTAAAGCAGGTTTTCTGCTCCAAAGGTAGCAACATTGTCATTGCAAAACAAGAGTCCATTGCCCATATATATACCGTTCTTAAAATGCCAGAAAAATCAAATTCAAACAAGAAGTGTTCATTTTGTTTACTCTCAATCATCAGCAAAGTGTGATGGTCATTGTAAATGTACTATCCAATCAACACTTACACAGAAATAACTTGATCATTGATGTTCAGCTTGTGTTACATTGGGGCCACTCCTGGCCTCCAAACATGGGCAAAATAATTAAATTCCAGTAGTTAAGTGAAAGTGACAGCCCATGGTATCCAGGCAGCATTTCACTGAGGGTGGCATCAAGGAGCCCTTGCAAAACTGGAGTTAATAGGAATTGGAAGAAATCTCTACATTAGGTGGAGTTATGCCTGGCACAAAAAAATGATGATTTTATAGGACAATCATCACGCATAGATGCATCTGCAGGAGCTCTTCAGGTTAGTGGTTTATGCCCAACCATCTTCAGCTTCTTCATCAAAAGATGCTCACCGATGATTTTCAGTGCTATTCTCAGGTCTTCAGATACTGAAGCAGTCCACATCCAAATGCAGCAAAATCCAGACAACGTGTAGGCTTGGCCTGACAGGTGGCAAATAAAATTTGTGCCACACAGATGCTGGGCAATGACCATCACCAATAAGAAAGAATTTAACCATTGTCCTTTGACATTCAATGGCACCACCATCACCGCATCCCCCACTATCAACATTTTGGGGGTTGACTTCATCCAGAAACCGAACTGGACTAGCCATGTAAATACTGTGGCTATAAAAACAAGTCAGATGGGAATTCTACAGTGAGTAATTCACCCCAGCCCAATTCTACATTCTCCCTGCCACAAAATCCTGTCCTGCTGGAATTTCCACTTGTTTCCCTCCCTATTCCTTCAATGCAGTCTTTCTTGTTCAATAGGCAGGCAACCCATTAAACGCCTGCCAATCTGCTCATGAATCAGACTAACAGTTGATTGTAAAACCTGCAGAGAAGAATTTAAAGGACCATTAGTAATTTATAATACACCCTGTAGACTTAAGTTCATTGTCCACAACACTGCCCTACACCTTGCCCCTCACCACAGCTCATCAATACTGGGACATCTCAGTTGCTCAGGCTAGTTTTGAGGATGAAGCTTGTAACAGCTCCATCTAGTGGTCAAGTACAGTCTCACCAGCCTGAAACTGGCTCAGCCTCTTGCATCTTTCAATAGCCTGTCCTGATGACAAATTAGTGTCCTCCTACCTGCTTATTTTATCCCCTTCCCTCTTCTCTTTCATACGCTAACCCTTTCTACAATCCTATTTTCTTCCTAATCAATTCCTCAATCTTCTCTTTTCCTGTTCTGAGTGATTTCAGCTTTATTTCTGAGTGATTTCAGCTCTTCAATCTGAACAAAGCTTGTGCCGTAGAGTCAATGGGCTCACTTTAGTCCACAAATTACTTAGTCTATTTTAGGAGTTTGACATCAATGTATGCCTATGTGGTGAATATTATTCCCCGTCATAATCTTGACGACCGACTCAACACAGATATCTACTTCAAACCCACCGACTCCCACAGCTACCTGGACTACACCTCCTCCTATCCCCCTTCCTGTATTTTTACAATCCCAATTCCTTCGCCTCTGCCATATCTGCTCCCAGGAGGAACAATTCCACTCCAGAATATCTGGACCACAATTTTCCCTCCCACGTGGTCAACAATGCCCTTCTGCGTATCTCTTTCACTTCCCGCACCTCCGCCCTTGAACCCCACCCCTCCAGCCACAACAAGGACAGAAACCCCCCTCCCGATCCACACCTTCCACCAATCTCCGGATACAGCGCATCATCCTCCATCATTTCTGCCACCTATAGTCAGACCCCACCACCAGCGAAATAATTCCTTCCCCATCCCTATCTGTCCGTGACTCCCTCATTAGGTCCATGACCCCCACCAACCCACCCTCCCACCGCAAGAGGTGTAAAACCTGCAACCATACCTTTCCCCTCCCCTCTGCTCTGACCTACCACCATCACCCCCCACCTGCAACCACCTATCGCCTTCCCAGCTACATTGCCTCCAGCCTCACACCACCTCCTTTTTATCTCTCAGTCCCCTTCTCCCCCCACGCATTCCTGATCAAGGGCTTATGCTCAAACATCGATTCTCCTGCTCCCCAGATACTGCCTGACCTACTTTGCTTTTCCAGTGCCATACTTTTCAACCCCTCCCAAGCTTATGTTGACTATTCTACAGTTTCCAAAACAGTCTTAAAGCTCTCCAAATAGACATGGTCTCCACTTTTTTTTTTCATATTCTTTCATGGATTGGGGTGTCATTGACTGGTCAACCAAGCTCCAACATTTTTCAATTCAAATAAACATAAAAGTTCAAAATACCTTTCACCGACAATTTGCTAGGAGTTTGCCCATTCAATAATCCTATACTATTTGAACATTACCATCCAAGCAACAAGTTAGTGTTAGGACACTGGACAGAGAGGAATAACTCTGCTGGCACACACCCCTGACACACATACTCCCATCTTTCTTTTTTCTTCTCCCTAGCTCCTTTCATCCTTGACCAATTCTTAAAGTGCAAAACTTTACTCCACTTTCCTCACAAACTTACTGTCCCTTCTTCCTTTCCCCTCTCAAGCATTGATCACCTCCTACATCTATGCCATCTTCCCTGAACTCCATGTTTCGATGCTAGTCATCAGATCACAGGACTGAAACAGCTCTTATTAAACTCACAAATAACATCCTATGAGACTTCTTGTTCTTCAGTGCTGTGCCCAAAAACATGTCTGAGTGACAGCGCCGGGATTCCACCATGGGGAAGAATCCATCCTAGTTGAAATGAGGATTAAGGCTGAGGGTGTGAACGTTGTAACTGAGAGCCACAGGTAATGATGGTAGAGGCTCCAATTTTCATTGTATCATATGGTTGGCCAACAATCTCTCCCAGTCTTATTGCCTGCCATTGGCATGTGTTGCAAGGATTTGCAAGTTGATAATCAATCTGTTTGTCCATGTTCTGAATGCACATTCCTTGGTCGTTAAATCCTGGAGTGAGACTTGAACTCAAAGCTTCTGGCTTGAAGGAAGAAACATGCTCTACAAGGCATCCTAATTCTTTGTGACTGTGAAAAATATAAACTTTCCATCTTCATCCTTCTTACCACGCCTGCAGCCTTGGACATTCTTGACCACACCATCGCCCTCCAACCCTTCTGGATTGTTTTCTAGCTGGGTAAGATTACTCTCACTTGGTTCCATTGTTATCAGTCAATCACAGCCAAATGATCACTTGCTCCCACACTGTTATCCCTGAGATTGCCCCAGGATCTGTCCTTGCCCTCTCCTATTTCATACCTGCATGATGGAGATCTCTTCCAGAGGCACATCAGGTTTGGCAGGTACACTGATGACACTAAAGTTTTAAGATATAAAGCCTTTTTAAGAAAAAAATATCTGGGCTTACAAAGACTGTGCAGAAGTTTTTCTTATGTCTCAAAGACTTTGTATTCCTTGAATGTTGTCAGCCCAGGCAATGCCTTTGTTCCGTTCAGTGAGGAGACATTACATTGAACTGAGCTGCAGAAGCAATAGTGAACCTCTGCTAAGGAGGTTCCTTATGGCTGCCAGAAACAGAATCACAGGAGTACTTCAGAACAGAGGAGACCATTTAACCCCATCATGTCTGTACTGATTCTCCAATCAGCATTGTGATTTAGTGCTCTTGTGGGGAAAATCACCAGCCTCAGAGTCAGTCGGGTTTCAGGGCAGAGTTTATTGTACAAGGAAATATCGGAGCTCTGGGGAGAGAAAGACACCAACAGCACAGTGGTCAGCTGCGAGTCTTCTCTCAACCTGGAGCACCTGTCAAGATGCTGTTATACATTTTGTAATACAATAGGTCAGTGATGAGGCTATTGTCTTTGTAACATAGTTTGTTTATTGTAAACATTGCAGAATTGTTGATGGTTTCATTGCAGTCATTGTCAGTTCCAGCGCAGCCTTTGTTAATTTCCACATGGTCGTTGTCAGTTTCAGTGCAGACATTGTCAGTTTCAATGTCTGCGCGGAAGTCTATTGCTGTAGTAATGGGCGCTAATCGCTCTTCCTGAGAAGGACGATTACTGCAGCCCTGGCTATTAACACTTTGCATTGAGTCTGTATCAGACAGTTAGCATTTCTATCAAAGGAGTTGCTTGGACCCAGACACTTTGGCAGGCGGTATGCGCTACTCATGTGTATTTTCTCCCCCACCTGTCTTAATCTAATCAACTTGGTTGTGCGTGCATTGTGCTGGCATCCAGGTGGCCCCAGGCAGTATCTGTGTTTGCTCCGTTGTCTCTCTCCATTTTGTGGTCCAACAGCCATTTTGTATTTCAAGTGGCCATCTTGTGTGTCTGTGTGCCTCGTGTCTCCCTGCCCCATGCCATCTCCCATTTCAGTGCCATTTGCCTGTCTTTTCCCCATATCTTTGCATGTTGTTTCAATTCACTAATCATCCAATGCCTTCTTAAATGCTTGAATTATACCTGCCTCCACCACACGTCAAGGCAATATATTCCATACCCCAAATTGTGTGAAAATTTGTTTTTCTTACATCACATTTGTTACATTTAGAAACCATTTTAAACTGATGTTCTGTCATTCTCAATCCTTTCACATGAGGTACCAGTTCTTCCCTAATGAGTCTATCCAGCTCCTTCATGACATTGAAAACTTCTATCAGTTTCCTGTTAGCCTCCTTCTCTCCAAGGACATCAGTCCGATCTTTCCAATCTATCCTCATAAATAAAGTTTCTCATACTTGGAACCAGTTTTGTAAATCTCTTCTGTACTCTCTCCAATATATTCAATTTAGCATGCAGAACCATACACATATTCCAGCTAAGGTATAACCAGTATCTTGTACAAGTTCAACAACCTCATCCTGCCCTTGTACTCTCTGTGCCTCTTAATAAAGTGAAGTGCTCTCTCTATCTGTCCTGCCACTTTGAATGATCTATGGACATATATCTCCAGGTTCCTTTGTCCCTGTGCGCCTTAAGGATATTTGTCACAGAATCCTAGAGTAAGGAAAGGAAGAGAAAGAGAGAAATGGACAGAGGCAGAGGCTATAAGAGACAGGGTGAACTCAGTGTAAGATAAAAGAGATGGAAGATGAAAAGTAAAAGGCATTTAAAAGACACCCAAATCTACATTCCCCTTTAGCACTTGGTCATTAGTAAGCTGTTTTCAAGTTTTTTTTCTTGCTCTCAGTCTTTGCTATCCACCTCACCTCAGACCGAGCTATACTTTGCTGAAGTAGCGCTCACCATTGTCGGCAGTCCAGGTCCCCCCAGCTTTTGAAATCAAAGTTATTCTCCTTCCAGCAGACTCTGGATTGTAAGTCATCTTTAAAATGTTTCCTCTGGCCACCCTGTGAATGTTGAACCTGGAGTAAAGAGAGTGCTTTGGAAGGAGAGTGTCCAGCAGTTTAATGCAGTGGCCTGTTCAATGCACTCGAAAATGAAACAGGACACCGGATTCCTGGAAGACATTTGGATTTGAGAGGCATTCAATGCAGGTAACAATAAGGGTCTTCCATGGACAGTACTGAAGGTATATCTAGAGCAGTTTCAGGTGTTGGTGATACATCAGCCAGGTTTCACAGCTGCAAAGGAGTATCAAGAGCATGACTGCCTTGTAGACTCCCTTTGTGACTATCCATAGTGGAGATTCTTTGACCTTTGTGCAGCATTGTTGGTCATTCCTCCCAACTGTTGACACTTTAATGAACTAGGTGGCAACCTTGGGCCAGGTTGGCAAGTTCTGGTGGTATGGTGTCCTGGGCAAAGAAGACAGCCTTCCTCTGCACTATCCACCAGACCCTGCCTGCAAAGTGGGTGCCAATTTTCCTTTGCCTGATTTGTCTGCCGCAAATTACACAATCCAGGCACAGCAGCATTTGGCCTTTTAAAAATGGCACTGATACCAAGGATCCCAGGAGATCCCAGCAGTGGAAAGCCCATCCAGCTATGGCAGGTGGGAGGATATGACCAGCAAACACCTCTGGGAAGTGTGAATAGCTAATATGGCAAGCTTGGGAAGATAGACTGAGAAAGCGCAGTAGACTTCATAGAGAGGAACCGACTATGAAACTTGCCAAAATTTACACTTAACTGATCTCTGGCAAAATTCAGCCCTCTTTCTCTCTCCCTTTTTTCTCTTCCCCTCCTGTTTGGTGGGAGGATATGACCAGCAAACACCACAGGGAAGTGTGAATAGCTAATATGGCAAGCTTGGGAAGATAGACTGAGAAAGCGCAGTAGACTTCACAGAGAGGAACCGACTATGAAACTTGCCAAAATTTACACTTAACTGATCTCTGGCAAAATTCAGCCCTCTTTCTCTCTCCCTTTTTTCTCTTCCCCTCCTGTTTCTTTCCTTCTCTTTCTTGAAATATCTAGTTTTCTGCTGCTCAAATTTTAATCTCTCTATTGCCTCTCTGTGCATTGTCTTCAGTTCATTGCCACCCCTTTTAAAATGTTGGGTTTTCTGACTTCTCGGAGAAATTTTAATCCCAAGTGCCTTTTAATTATTTGAGGAACAGAACTGTTATGCAGTTTCTTTTTCAAATTGGTTTCAAGGAAACAATTTGCTCAGTCCAATTCATTCATTTCAACTGTGGGTTTACGACCAAAGCCCCCAATTTGTTCTGATCATATCCTGAGCAGATTTCCCCAAGTGATTATGGTTCTCGCCAGAATACTCCAAATTGTCAAGCTCCGAGGTGAGGATGGATGAAATGTTTCCTCTTCTTTATTCACCCACGCCCTTTGTTGATCATAAGAAGGTTAATTTAGAAAGGAAATATTTCTCAATGGACACCTTTCTCCCAGACCCAACTGAATTTATGTTTTAAAAGGGGCCAGTTTAACAAGGCTTTCCTGGGTTAGGAAACAAGTGAGTTTAGTAATTACTGAACATGAGAAGAATTGGTAACAGAACACACATGAACACAGAAATTAGAACATGAAAAAAGTTAAAGAAAGCAAAGGTCAATGTATATAAGGGACAGCCTGTAAGTTATTTCTGAAGACTTAAAGCCATTATAGTGGTTGGTATTGATAGCATTGACATTGACAGTCAATTTCAAGATTTTGGGTTTGCAGATTGGTTGAAATTATTTTGTCCTTGTCCTTTTTGACAGTGCCTAGTTGGCAGCACTCAGAGAGAGACCCCTTCTTGTCCTATTTCCTTTTGACTGACTTGCTGGCTACCTAGCTCCCTTACAACAAGAGAGTTCTAACCTTCAATGCAAGGGTGACAAGATTCTTTAACTGTGATCTTCATGGCACTCTAGCTCTTGAACCCAGACTAGTAGATAACTCAGTTCATGAGCACACCATAGAACATAGAACAATACAGCGCAGAACAGGGCCTTCGGCCCTCAATGTTGCGCCAACCTGTGAACTAATCTAAGCCCATCCCCCTACGCTATCCCATCATCATCCATGTTGGGATTGTTTAAATCTCAGGAATATTGCTGAGTTAACTACATTAGCAGGCAGGGCATTCCATGCCCTTACCACTCTCTGCATAAAGAACCTACCTCTGACATCTGTCTTAAATCTATCACCCCTCAATTTGTAGCTATGCCCCTCACACAAGCTGGCATCATCATCCTGGGAAAAAGACTTTTACTGTCTACCCTATCTAATCCTCTGATCATCTTGTACATCTCTATCAAATCCCCTCTTAGCCTTCTTTCCAATGAGAACAGACCCAAGTCTCTCAGACTTTCCTCATAAGACCTTCCCTCCAGACCAGGCAACATCCTGGTAAATCTTCTCTGCACCTGTTTCATTGCTTCCACATCCTTCCTGAAATATGGGGACCAGAACTGTACACAATATTCCAAGTGCGGCCGCACCAGCGTTTTGTATAGTTGCAGCATGGCATTATGGCTCCAGAACTCATTCCCTCGACCAATAAAACCTAACACACTGTATGCCTTCTTAACAGCACTATCCACCTGGGTGGAAACTTTCAGGGATCTATGTACATGGACTCCAAGATCCCTCTGCACATCCACACAACCAAGAATCTTTCCATTGATCCAGTATTCTACTTTCCTGTTATTCTTCCCAAAGTGCATCACCTCACATTTAGCTGCATTGAACTCCATTTTCCACCTCTCAGCCCAATTCTGCAGTTTATCCAAGTCCCCCTGCAACCTGGAACATTCTTCCACACTGTCCACTACTCCACCGACTTTAGTGTCATCTGCAAACTTACTAGCCCAACCAGCTATGCCTGTATCTAAATCACCTTCCAGTAGTAAACAACAACCAGGCTTGAACTGACTTTTAACCCCAGTTCTTATGTGTTCCTGAAAGGGGAAAATTCAAAACATGTCTCTTACCAAGACTGCTGCTTTTTCTTCCATAGTGTTCATTGTCTAATTACAGATCAGTTTGTAATGCTTTTCTTTTCCATTTGTAGTTTCTTTGGCACTCACAGGAATGATATTCCAAAGTTCATCTTCAAGTTACCACTGGATTTACACCTGCAGTCATAATGACTGTATCAGTCCACTTAAAAAAAATGTTGAACTTTAAAATTCAATACATCCTTATGTGATCTGCAGTTATGATCTGTGGTAATGACATTGCTGGCTATTTGTACAAGGATACAGATTTAAGGTTTTGCACAAGATTTACAGAGGAATGGAGGAAAGATTTTTAATAAAGTAAATGATCTGGAATTCCCTGCCCATGAGATGGTGGAAGTGGAGAAGACCAGTGATTTCAAAAATAAATTAGATGGCACTTGAGAGAGATGAAAATTACAGGACCATGGAACAGAGCAGTGGAATGGTATTGACTGGATAACTCAAAAACGGAATGACTTCCTTCTTTTCTATGATGACTCTCTGACTATGGCATTGTAAGAGTTAAATGCCCAAGAGTTTTGAAACAATCACAATACAGGGGTCAAGTACCTTTTTTAAAATAGTGACACTCTTGGGAATAAATAAGAGGGGTAAGGGAGAGCTTGAACAATGTACAAGAACACATCTCTTGCAGTGTCAATGAACTTTTGTGCTCACACCTCAGCTGCCATGAGCTGTGCCTGACCAAATGAACCTTGACTCATTCGATACCATTCATCTTCTATCTAAAATGTACATAACAATAATATGAACCTCTTTCTATAACCAATATTGTAACATGGTTTTGATTAATCTCCACTTGTTCTTTCTGCTAGATCTTCATCAACAATGAATGGCATGAATCTGTGAGCAAAAAAAAGTTTACTACCTTCAACCCAGCATCTGGGGAGAGGATCTGTGATGTGGAGGAAGGTGATAAGGTCAGTCATCGCAATGCTATTTTCTTTTAAAACCAAACAAGATTTGACTGACTATTGGTTTTGCTATTAATCTTCTTCTTGTAAGAAAATTAACGTCAAATGCTCTCTCCATTTGTTTTCTCGCTGGTCAACCAACCAATCATTTCTGTTTCTTGTGTGGGAAAGTCATGAGTGTCTCAGCTAACGGTCTGTTTCCTTTGACAGCTGCATGGAGAGTTTCCTCATTGTAACTTCACCTCCCGTGGTCCAAAGGGGGCCTGTTTGCCTATATTGAATATTTCTCCCTCTCACACCCGTTCTGCTTTCATGCCACATACCTGACCAGTTTCCTTAGCTTTCTGATCACATACCCTGGCTCTGAAACAAACAATCATCTTAGCAATAACTCTGAAGATAAGGAGCTACTTTACTATATTTATCATAATTAACATTAAACTTACTTTAGAGCCACATTATCATGACAGGTTTGAGAATTGCAACTCAGCTCATTTCTAAAGTTGTGTTTTGAATCAATCTTGCCTCTGAAGAGTTGGGGCAGGTTGATTCCAGGGCTGCCATTTCTTGAAACAGACTCAAGGTAGAATTAAAGGTGGATAGATGTTGCAGCTAACAAGTTAAATTATCCACTTCCATTCACTGGACATTGGTCTAGTTCTGTGGATCATTGTCGGGCCCTTGCCATGATCTCTTATCTTCCCTCACCCTTTACCACCTCACGCTTCCTCAATGCTTCTAGTGCCTCCTCCGCACTCATTCATCCAAACCCCACTATGTACAGAATTCAAAAGCCATATATCACAACCTGGAAGTATTTGAAATACTCATTGAGTAAATAAAAGTAAGTAGTTATCATTTAAACTTCACTTGAAAAAATTGTTCCTGTTCGGAATTGAAAAATAATGTCAATCATACTGGTCTTCAAACTCTTTTCAAAATCATCACATTTTTTCTAGTGTTTGCAAATCTGTCATTTAAAAGTCTCTTTAAAATGATTGAATCCTAGCAACTGCTCATGAAACTGTTAATCAAATAAAGATCAGTTTCATTCATAGATGTGTAACCAACCTTTGTTTAGTTTTATCCATAAACAGTGCTTGGAGCTTAGTCAAGTGTTCTTAATGAGATTTCATTGCATAAGTTCCAAATCCCAGAGCTCAATCCAATGGAATTTCTTTTGCATCTTTTCATTTTCACAAAGGCTCAATAGATGAACATTCAAGTGGCGTTAGGCATCTATTCAGCTCTTTCGAATAGTCAAAAGATTTCTGGACTTTGAAATCATTGTAGAAATGAAATCAGAGAGTTCACATGATACGTTAATATCTAATTCCTGATGTTGTTCAATTTATCTACTAGTTACAAATACTCTCAGCAGTACTTCTTTCTGTTGTAAGTCTCCAACAATACGGAAGTGCCTGAGTCAATGGAACATCCCGGGCACTGGTGTAAATTTTGTTACAAGTATATAACAAAATGGAATAAACTAATGGAGGAAGGTTCATGGGAACAGAGTCAATAAGAAATCATTGGGCAAAAAGGAGACAAATCCATTCAATTCTGTCGCTTTAATTTCAATGTTCAAAAATACCAGAGGGCTTCTTTTCCATTTTCTTGCTCATTGGGTGGTCCTGGGAGGCAGTGAGCCAGGAAACCTATTTACAATTACCCCAAAACTTCCACTCAGGGTCAATAGTGAGTGCGTTATTTTCTGCAAAGTTTTCTACGCTCCTTTTACACAGAGGTTCAGCCGCACCACCCCATTCTCAAGCACCAGAGCAACCTCTCCTTGGGTCAGGCAGGAGAATGTGTTACTGCGGATGCTCAATACTACAAATGGGGCTGGGAACAATCACCATCCACTAACAATTCTCACAGGTTGAAAACTCCTGCAGTTGTTGTTTTGGTCACTGTCTGATTGCAAGATGTAATCACTTTCCACCAATTTGTGGCAGGAACGTAAGGGAGATATCCAGGAGTTCAACAGTGCTACCACGGCAGTCAGGCAGTAACTATGACCAGGGCTTTTGCCTGAAATGTCAATTTTCCTGCTCCTCGGATGCTGCCTGACCTGCTGAGTTTTTCCAGCACCACTCTAATCTTGACTCTGATTTCCAGAATATGTATTCCTCACTTTCGCCTAGTAACTATGACCAGCCAAGGCAGTGGCCATTAAAGGTACAGTAGCCCCGGGCTAACTTAATCCGAGAAAATCTGGACTTGAACAGCTGTGAAAAATGATGAACAACAGTAAAATTCCTGCATACAACTACAAAGGACCATAACATTACAGTAGGGCAGCATGATGGCTCAGTGCTTAGGACTGCTGCCTCGCCAGGGACCCTGTATGATTCCCACCTCGGGCGATTTTGCGGAGTTTGCACATTGTCCACGCATTGGTGTGGGTTTCCTCCCACAGTCCAAAAATGTGCAGGTTAGGTGAATTGGCCATGCTGAATTGCCCATAGTGTTATATGTATTAGTCAGTGGTAAATATAGGTTAGGGGAATGGGTCTGGGTGGGTTACTCTTTGGAGGTACAGTGTGGAGTGGTTGGGCCGAAGGGCCTGTTTCCATACTGTAGGGGAACTAATCACTCAACTGGAAGAAATGATATCCGATTGAATACATATTGTTCTAATAACCTGTTGAGCTGGGTCTTTTTTTTCTGGATCACAGTATATCTGAAGTGGATGGAAAATCATCAAAATTAAATTGTTCTCAAAGTGAGCAAATATTTCTGAATGCACCATCTAGAATTCATGTAATTTAGGTAGATATTGATGGGAACCATTGACCAATTCCCAAGTCAATGCTTTGGATGTTAAAAAGGGAGTGTGGTTAGTAAGTTTGCACCAAAATTGGTGGCACAGGTATCCCCTGCTTTCCGAACATTTGCTTTACACAATTTCGCTTTTGTGGAAGACCTACGTTAGTACTTGTTGTGAATCCAAAGAGGATTTTCACTTTAATGAAAAGCGGCACTACCTTTTCCCGTATAAATCATGCACTTTTGCTTTACACAATTTCCAGCTTATGAAAGGTTTCCTGGGAACGCTCTACTTCCAAGCAGCAGGGGCTACCTGTATAGTGGACAGCGAAGAAGAGTTTCTCAACTTACAACTGGACCTTGATCAGATGGGCTGATGGGCTGATGGGCTGATGAGCCAATGGCTGATGGGCTGAGGAGTGGCAAATGGAGTTTAATCTAGATAAATGTCAGGTGCTACATTTTCATAGGGAAAATCAGGGCAGAACTTATACGCTTAATGGTAAGGTCCTGGGGAGTGTTACCAAACAAAGAGACCTTAGAGTGCAGGTTCATAGTTCCTTGAAAGTGGAGTCACAGGTAGACAGGGTATGCTTGCTGTTATTGTTAATGCATTGAGTTTAGAAGTTGCACTTGCACTGGATGTTTCTTAGGCCACTTTTGGAATACTGTGTTGAATTCTGGTCTCCCTGCTATAGGAATGATGTTGCGAAAATTGTGTAAATAGGTTCAGAAAATATTTACAAGCATGTTGCCTGGTTTGAGCTATAGGGAGAGGCTGAATAGGCTGGGGCAATTTTCCCTGGAGTGTCAGAGGCTGAGGGGTAACCATATAGAAGTTTATAAATTGTGAGGGGCATGGATAGGGTAAATAGGTCTTCTCCCTGGGATGGGGGGTCCACAACTAGAGAGCATAGGTTTAGGGTAAGAGGGGAAAGATTTAAAAGGGACCTAAGGGGCAACCTTTCCACAAAGAGGGTGGTGCTGTATAGAATTAACTGGCAGAGGAAGTAGTAGAGACTGGTACAATTGCAACTTTAAAAGGTATCTGGGTGGGTATATGAATAGGAATTTGTCAGGGAATTGAGTATAAAAGTTGGCAAGTCATGCTGCAACTGCATAAGATTTTGGTCAGGCAGTGTGGCCTCATACATGCAAAGAGAAAATGTCCAGCTTTCAATTCAGAAGCCGAGGCCAAATAGGTACAGTGTACCAACCAGCTGGGGAGTGTGTACAAAACACCATCTACACAAGATCCATGAAAAGTCTAGTAATACTACATGGTATGATGATGTGCTTTCAATGTGAGACAATAGGCCACTTCAATAAATATTGCAAAGTAACGGCATGGACACAGGACGTTGGTGAGAAGCAAACAGGAAAGATTCTGGAAGTATTCAACTCAGTCACCATGACTGAGAAGGCAATCATTGACATAGGATTGGCTGCTCAGGAACCAGGTTTGCAGACTGGAAAGACCTAAAATACTTTCCTGACGGGGGAAATACAATGATCCAGAAGATGATTCTCCCAGGACGAGTCTGAGCTGAGAAGCTTCATCATCAGAAGATCTTGAGATCGTTGCTGATTTGTGATTATGAACTGAAATTGGAGGATTATCAGTTGAGCTGATCTGAAATTGGTGGGCCTTCATGGTGACTTTGACCTAATGCCAATTCAGTGACCAGCCAACAAGAGCAATGGCCTCTGCCAGGGACCATGCCCCAGGCCAGAGGGTCCACAATACAGCCAGAGTGGCTGTGAAGAAGGTAGAGGAAGGACTGCTGGTCGACTGGACTTTCTTTGTGAAGAGATGGCCAGAAGTGGCAACGTGAGCCATACAACCCCAAACCACAGTAAGGTGCCACCTCCAGCAAGAAAATGAAAATGAGATGCACCAAGAAGGAGGGACAGGCCAGAGAGGAGAAGAAGGTAGTCAATGCGTAGGCACAGCAAGTGACCCGAACAGATGGAGTCAATGGAGGAGGAAGAAATGAAGGAGGTGGGGGAGTGGATACCAGTGAGGAACAACTGCAAAAAGAAAACATGTTGGGCCTCTGTAGGCCCACCGCAAAATGGAAAGAAGCAGCTGCATGATTGGCACATCGACAGCTTCTCTGACAGTGAAGACATGAGGAGGGCTAGCCACCAACAAAAAAAGGGGCACAGTACCACAGAGAAGGAGGAGAGGAGCTTCTCCTCATGAGGCACCCAGTGAAGCCCAATGACCAGCCGTCATCGATTAACGGGCATCCACCATATCACCAGACAACTGGGAGCAGCGACACTCTGAATCAGAAGCAGAATATGACAATCCTCTATTGGACACAGAACTGGACCTGCCTGGCTTCGGTTTCACCCTGATGATGCTGGATGAGGACAATCCTCCCAGGGAGGAAAAGGATAGCTATGTCAGTCCAGTGAGTGTCCAACAGTTTTCCCACACCACAGGGATGCAGGCACTCCCCCAGTGACAAGACCACAAATGAACAGACATTGGGTCTACAGGTAATTCTATAAGCTTTCAAAATGGGTGTTGAAATTGTCAGCATTAACATGTGTAGTATTAAATTTACTACACAATGTGTTTCATGTTGGCTCATCTGGCCAACGTCAAAGCAGACCTCCTGTTTCTGCAGGAGTGCTGGATACTGCACCTCAGCAGCTATAGGAAATGGTCAAGCTTATGGACCCACAGGCCTTCGGCTTGGTGGGGAGAACTGATAACCGTTCCTCCAACCTGGGTATTCTGCTGCAAGGAGGCAACTTCACCATCTCCAAAGTTAAGCAGGTGGTGGGCGGGTGTGTCCTCAATGCAGACGTTATGTACAGAAATGCTTCCCTGAAACTAATTAACGTGTACTGTCAGGTGGTAATGAGTGAGTGAAGCTATGCTGCAGCAGCTCCCACTGCTGTTGGTGACATCCAGTCCAGTCCTTATGGCCAGAGACTTCAACTGCATCATCGATGTGGATGGATAATCCAGAGGGGCTGACAGCAAACCAGATACCACCTCCAGATTCCTGATGGAAATGGTTAAAGGAACCAAGCTACACAATGTCTTCAGCACTCCTGCAGACAGAACGCAATGTCAATACACCTGGTCACGACCAGACAGGTCTATCCACTCAAGAATAGATTTCCTATTTGAGTCCCACATATACTTGGTCAGATCCACTGACATCAAGCTGTTGTTCTTCTCTGACCACTGTCTCCTGCTGTCTGACTGTCACCTACAGGACAACCAACTGGCCGGCAAGGGAATGTGAAAGCTGACTGTGAAACTGTTGATCCCAGGACACATTGAGGAGATTAAAAGGGTATATAGGTTGGAGAACCATGAAGTCCTCTTTGAGTCTCCAATGGATTGGTGGGAAACAGTCAAGAGGAACATCAGGTGGTTCATTCTCCTCAAAAAATTTCAGAAGGCAGGAGAGAGCTGGGAAAAGCTGTCCAAACTCCAGAAAAGCATGCTGAACCTACTCCTGCAGCAAGCCATGGGCATTGATGTCACAGAGGATCTCCAGGAGGTGAAGATCCAGCAAGCCTTGCTGTTTGCCTTGGAGCCTCCAAGATAATCTTCTGGTCAAGGATCCGCACCGTGGAGCAGGATGAGACGTGTTCATGTTTCTTCTTCCGGAGGGTGCATAGGGAGAGTTCAGAGCTAAAGGAAGAAGATGGCTCGGTAATGTTATCTCAGTCTGACATCCTGAGGATCAGCAAATCCTTTTATACCGGACTGTATGACAAAAAGCCCATTGACAGTTCAGCCTCCCAGTCATTCCTATCTTTAGAGAACAGCACACAGGAGAGGCTGGAGCAGCATTAACTCTGGATGAGCTGAGCAAGGTCAGGAGCCCTTAAAAAGAATAAAACTCCCAGAAATGATGGCTTACCAGCGAGTTGCATTCAGTTCTGTGGGACGTGATCAGCCAGGACTTGCTGGACATATACGACAGTATACTACTGTCAGGTAGCACGTGCAAATCTATGAGGAAAGATATCACAACCCTCATCCACGAGCAGAAAGGGGAAAGAAAGGAAATTAGAATGCGGATTACAAAACCCTATCTAAGGTCATCACCAACTGAGTCAGATCTGCTCTGGGATTGGTGATTCACTCTGACCAAACGTATGCCGTACCGGGCAGGACAATCTCTGAAAGCCTTATACTCCTCAGGGATACAATCGTGCAGGAGAGGGGTGTGGACATCTGCCTCATCAGCCTGGACCAGGAGAAGGCCTATATGTGGGACGTACTTTCCAAAATGGACTTTAGGGAGGGAATTCACTACTGGATCCAACTGGTCTACACCAACATTGTTAGTGCAGTCTCAATCAACAAGTGGAAATCAGATGCGGAGTCAGGCGATGACTCCTTTGTGCGCTGTATGGAGCGTTTTGCCAGGTCCATCAGGAAGGAGGTGAGCCTGAGAGGGATGAATATTTCAGCAGTAGAGGCCTGCAGGTCAAAGCCTTTCTGTTTATGAATGACATCGCCATTTTCTGTTTGGTTCCACTGATTTATGAGCATTTGCAACCAGTTTGAACTGGCCTCAGGAACCAAGGTAAATCAAGGAAAAAGTGAGGCCATGTTCTTTGGGATCCTTTTGTCATCAGGGGACATAACCTGAAGGTCCTGAGAATATGGCTCCGAGAGGCTGCACATGCACAAAATTTTATGAGGAATGTTTCATCAAGTTGAGGCTTTTGGGAGCATCACTCCCTCTCCATTGTAGGTAAAACCTGGTCATCACGTGTGAGGCACTCTCTCTGTTGCTGTGTGTGGAGCAGGTCTAGGCCATTCCCAGAACTTACAATGCTGCAGTCAGCCAAACCATTTTCCATTTCATCTGGAAGTCGAAGGTGGACCATATCCACAGGGACATCATGTACAAAGCTCTGGATAAAGGGGGAAAGAACATACCCAACACTGCTGTCATCCTGATGGCTACCTTTGTGTATGGCTGCATCAAGTTGTACCTTGGACGTAAACACTATGTGTCCCCACATACTGAGGTTCTACCTGCACATGTGTTGCAAGGGATGGGCTTAGTCACATTGTCGAGGAATGTTCCAGGTAATTAGACCATTCCATATCACCTGTCCTTAGTGGAAAAATGTGTAACAAGAACTAGCTTTGACCAAAAGGAAGTGGTCAGCACATAGCATCCTCGAGACCGTATGGGAAAAGGAGAGGATGGATCCTACCACGTAGTTCCCTGGGCAAACTCTCAAAGATTTGGCAGAAGAACTCATCACCAGAACTTTCTTACAAACACCAAGACATCGCTTGGTGGTGGTGAGAAGGCCACTACCTTTGAGATCCTTCATGTACCTGTATGTCCTGACTCTGTGTGCCACTGCATGCTGCCCTCGAAGCAGCTGCAGGGGGGTGAAGACTATCACTCATTTCCTTCTGGCATATGCCTTTGCAAAGGGAGTCTAGAGAGAGATGCAGTGGTTTTTGTTGAGTTTCATCCCAAGCAGCCCCTGACGCATGACTCTGTGTTGTACCGTCTGTTCCCTGGAACACATACAGAGACAAACATCAACTGCACCTGGAGGACCATCAACTCAGTGAAAGATGCTTTTTGGTCTGCCTGAAATGTGTTGGTCTTCCAGAGCAAGGAGTTGACCTCGACCGAGTGTTGCAGATTGACACATTCCAAGGACTTGGACTTCATGCTGAGGGAAGCTTGGGGCAGCTGCAGCCACTGTTCAGTGGGGAAAGATTATCTAAGGTCTTTCTGCCAAAGTTAAATGGGGATCTGTTCAGTTATCGGAACCCCCCACCCCTGTATCAAACACAAGTAAGGAAAACTTCGGTTTGTTTGTTAGATTCTGTCAAATTCCAATGTTTTTCTGTTTCTCCTTATGCTATTGTACAGAACAGAACTGCTTTAGTGATTGTGTACGTACGTAAAGGTTTTTTATGAATAAAGTATATTTTTGAAATAAACAAACTTACTTTCTGTTGTTGTAGTCTGCTAGAATTAGAGTTTGGGAGTGAGAGACCTGAAGTGATTAGTGGATTAGGTTGCGTAATCAGTTCCTAGGCTATTGTCATTAGTTAATAAGATTCAAAATTGCAGGAGAACCAAGTTCCATGGAATGCTTCTCCTGCAATATGTGAGAAATCAGGGATACTTCCAGTGTCCACGCTGACCACATATGCAGGAAGTGTGTTCAGCTGCAGTTCTTGATTTGCTGCATGGAGCAGCTGGAGCTGCGAATGGACTCAGTATAGAACAACTGTGAGGCTGAGAATGTTGTGAATAGCACGTTTAGG
This sequence comes from Chiloscyllium plagiosum, assembly GCF_004010195.1. Taxonomy (NCBI): domain Eukaryota; kingdom Metazoa; phylum Chordata; class Chondrichthyes; order Orectolobiformes; family Hemiscylliidae; genus Chiloscyllium; species Chiloscyllium plagiosum. The sequence continues at coordinate 35,405,313 of NC_057745.1, forward strand.
GAGCTGGTCACACCACCAGGAAGGGCTACACAGAGAAGAGTTGGGTGACCACCAGGAAGACAAGTAAACAGGGCAGGCAGTGCAGGAGTCCCCTGTGGCCATTCCCCCCTCAAACAGATATACAGTTTTGGATACTGCTGTGGGGGGAAGGAGGCTGGCCTCTCAAGAGAAGGTAACAGCAGCAAGAGCAATGGCACCATGGCTGGCACTGTTGTACAGCAGGAAGAATCAAATTGTCAACGAATGATAGTGATGGGTGACTCTAGTCAGGGGCACAGGTAGACAATAGTACATACAGAGAGGTGGTCACACTGCAGGCTGAGTCTGCATAGGCAGAAAGTAAATGGGTGACCAGCAGGCAGAGTAAGAGGTCTAGGCAGGTAGTGCACGTTACTCTGCCTGTAAAACACGTATACTGCTTTGGATACTGTTGATAGAAATGGCCTCACAGGCAAAGCAACAAGAGCCAAATTTGTTGCAGCATTGACTCTGCAACACAGGGGAGGAGTAAAAGTATGGGAATGCAATGATAATAGGGGATTCAAGACTGCAGGACGGTATGTTGCCTCCCTGGCCCGAGAATGTCTCAGAGGGGCTACAGGGCATTTTGAAGAGGGAGGGTGAATAGCTAGTGGCTCTGATGCACATTATACAACGACATAGATTAAAAAAAGAATGAGATCATAGAACCGAATATAGAGAGTTAGCAAGTAAGTTGAAAAGTAAGATCTCCAAGGTAGTGATTTCAGTTTACTACCAATGCCACATGCCAGTCAGAGTAGAAATAACAGGATATATCAGATTAATATATGGCTGAAGGGATGCCACAAGGGGAGGATTTCAGATCCCTGAGGTGGGACCAGCATAAAGTGGCCAGAATACACCTGGGCAGGGCCAGGGCGAATGTCCTGGGGGGGTGGGGGGAGCGGGGGGAGTGTGTTTGGAGAGGCTTTAAACTAAAATGGCAAAGAAGGGGCACCTAAGCAAGGAGTCAGACGAAGGAAAGTCAAGGACAAGAACAAAAGATTGAAAGGGAAATAAGAAATCCAGAGCCAGGATCAAGCAGGGCCATAGTGAAAAATAATGGGAATGGAACAAGTAATGCGAAAAAGAAACCCCTTAATGTTTTGTGCCTTAATGCCTGGAACATTGGCAATAAAACGGGTGAACTAATTGCACAAGTAGATGAAAACAGTACAGTCAGCTGCAGAGTGACCAAGATTTGGAAACTGAATATCCAGGAGCATTCAGTATTACAAAGAACAGATAAAAACAAAAAGGCAGTGGAATTGTACTGCAGGTTAAAGAGGATATGACCACAGTCATGAGGAAGGATATTACCTCCGACAATGAAGACTCGATATGAAGTCATTAGTAGTTCATTAGTAGGGATTGTATATGGATATCCTAACCACAGGGGTGATGTTCAGAGTGGCACTAAATAGGAAATTAGAGACGCATGCAATAAAGGAGCATCTATAATTATGCGTGACTGTAATCTGCATGTTGAGTGAGTAAATCAACTTGGCCGTAACACTATAGAAGAGGAATTCCAGAACTGCATCTGGGATGGTTTTCTGGGCTATAATGTTGAGAAACCAACAAGCCGACAGGCTGTTCTAGGCCGGGTAATGCATGGGAGTCCCTCATTCAGAAAAAGGTGACCGATATGGAAACTGTGGCATTTTCAGACACAGCCAGCATGGATTTACAAAAGGGAAATCATGCTTGACAAACCTACTGAAGTTCTTTGACGATGTAACTAGTAGAACTGACTGAGGGGTGAGCTAATGGATGTGGCCTATTTGGACTTTTAGAAGACTTTCGATAGATCACACGTAAGAGATTGGTATGCAAAATGAAAGGTGATAAAACTGGGCTAAGTGTGCTGACATGGAAAAGAGAACTGGTCAGCAGACAGGCAACAAAGAGTAGGAATAAAGGGATCTTTTTCCTCGTGCTAGGCAGGGGTACCAGAGCTTCACCTATCCAGGTAAGTGGGCACTATTCCATCATACTTCTGATTTGTGCCTTGTAGATGATTGACTGACACTGGGGAGTCAGGAGGTGAGTTGTTTGCCACTGTGTTCCTAGCTATTTACAGTCACTGTATTTCTTTGGCTGGTTCAGTTAGGTTTCCAGGCAATGTAACCACCAGGATGTTGATACCAAGGCATATTGCTGTTGTTGAACCTGTGCTTACCCTGTCCAACGAATTGCATCAGAACAACCAAGCAGCACCTGCAACTTGTTGGTTTCATAAGAACAAAGGGCAAACCAGTTTTAGTTAATCCTCAGCCAAAGATCAGTTCCTTTGGTGGATGATGCCATCACGTCACCTGGTTTGGTTCTGGAGTTCAATGCTCACCGATTGCTAACCAACACCTTGCACAGCAAACCTGGACAGCAGTTCCACACCACAAGAAGTCAGAAAGAGGACACAGACTAAAGGAAGGATAAAAGTTTGATGCAAAACATCTACCAAAAAAGCAGTGATTCTTGATAGAGATCACCATTGCCTGGCAATTGTGTGGTGTGAATGTTACTTGCCCTAATCAGCCCAAGCCTGGATATTGTCCAGGTCTTTCTATATGTGTAGTGCTGGACATTGAGCAATCATCGGTGAACATTGCCACTGGACCTTATGATGGAGAGAAGGTCATTGATGAAATAGCTGAAGATGTTTGGATCTACGGCACTAAAATAAATAAACCTGGTAGAATGGAGCAGCCTCTAATGGTGTGTATAGACCCCTTCAGGCCAGGGATATAGATATAGAACATATAACATAGAACAACACAGCACAGAATAGGCCCTTCGGCCCTTGATATTGCGCTGACCTGTGAACTATTCCAAGCTCATTCCCCTACATTATCCCATCATCATCCATGTACTTATCCAAAGGTTTTTTAAATAAGCCTAAAGTGGCTGAGTTAACTACATTGGCAGATAGGGCATTCCATGCCCTTACCACTCTCTGAGTAAAGGACTTACCTCTGACATCTGTCTTAAATCTACCACCCCTCACTTTGTATTTAGGCCCACTTGTACAAGCTGACTTCATTATCCTAGGAAAAAGACTTTCACTGTCTACCCTATCTAATCCTCTGGTCATCTTGTATGTCTCTATCCAATCCCCTCTTAGCCTTCTTCTTTCCAATGAGAACAGACTCAAGTCCCTCAGCCTTTCCTCATAAGAGCCTTCCTCCAGACCAGGCAACATCCTGGTAAATCTCCTCTGCACCTTTTCCAATGCTTCCACATCCTTCCTGTCATGGGGAGACCGGAATTGTACGTAATATTCCAAATGTGGCAGCACTAACGCTTTGTATAATTGCAGATATAGTTGCGTATGGAGTATCTGAGAATGTTAGCAGCAGTGATAGAAGTCAGAGGTCCTGTAAGTAGCTGTAACTAACAGTGTTGGTGAATTTCACAGAGGATCCAGGCTAATGGAAATTAACCCAGTGGTAATTTAAACTTCCTGAGCAATTCCTGTATACACCTATGTGTCAGGATTTCTTTGGGCAGCCTGACACTTTTCTCCCAACTTTACCCCATCACCAACAATCCAGAAATAAGAAAAGATGTGGGCCAACTCTGGTTTTAAATTTGTTGGCAGGAATGGGGCATCAATGACTTGGACAGTATTTCATTTTATCCTTCACATGACGTATTAATTAACCTAAAAATATCAGATGCAGCGTATTTTTAATAGTTCACAAAAGATTCAAATTTCTCAATAATTTGAATTAGCTACTAGTTTTAATGTGCCAAGATTAAATGAAAATATAAAAGTCATTCAAAGTTATCCAGAATTTCAGATGAGCCATCCTTGAATGAAGGGGAGCAGTCTCTGGGACAGAAATGTATTTAGATCCATCCACAATCAGGCCTTGTTCCTGCCCTGTTACATCTCCACAAACAGCTGAGAAATGACATCTCGAGGACATATCAGACATTCAATCATCAACAGTGTCAGAGGGGCAGTAGGAGGTGGAAGTATTCTTGAGGACTCTGGTATTGGAGGAAGGATAGAGAAGGTAAAGTTGGCAAGTGTAGGGGCTATAGAATATAGATGGGGATTTGGAGTTAAGGGGATGGCACCTTACCCACCTCCATAGGTTTAAAACAATTGTGCTCCAACAAGAGTGAGTGAGGAATGCTGATTTGGGATGGCTCACTAAAGCCCAATTTCTATCAGGGGTCATCATTTACACTGTATGCAACCAATTGTCATATATAACCTGAGAACAGGCAGAATGAGATTCAGGTTCAGCCTAGACCACATGGTCATAGATTATCTCGATGCATTTATTTACTTCATTGCTCCGAATTCAGAACATCACTGGCTTTGATTTTAATCTGCATGACTTCAGTCAGAACTGGAAGGGGCACAGTGAAACTCAAAATAATAATTAAAGAAATATAATTGTTAAGAAATATCACTGATTGCAGTCTCTGCTTCAGAAGAACTGGTTGATCTAGTTCCTAAATGGACTGTATGACACACACAGGCAGTTTTTGACACCCAGTTTCAATCAATTCACAAACTGAAACTGACTTCAGCTCTTGAGTGTGGAGTTCTCAGGCTGGGAAGGAATTCCCAGGATTTATGAAAGGCAGTCCCTCTGCTCAGTTGGCCAAAGTTTATTCCACATGACAAAATATTGAAATGCTTCCAGCAAACTGTGAAGGGAATGTGTTACAAGAGATCAAGGGCTGATTATTCAATGATTCTGCATTAGATTTTGTGAGTCACATTTTTTGCCGTAGTTTAAAATGAGACCGGAATGAGAATTGTTTCAGATTTTTGAGTGCTTAGGGGCATCTTATTCAAATGCATGCTTCTGAGGGCAAGGCTAATGTACCATTCCCTTTCATCATCCTTAAAAGCTGCTAAATGATTTCCAGTTCCCACCCACAATCTTGACACTACGTCCTGAATATGATATTGCATCACAGGAAGCCTTGCCCTCATTCTTTGCACATACCAGCAGAGTAATTAACAAACTATAAAAACAATACACATGAATGATATGTCACTATTCATATTCTCCATTACATTCCTCAGAGGTGAAGTATGATGTCAAAAGTTTATTTTTTCAAATGCTATTATCAATCTGAAAGGAATTTCATGAAGATCAATGAATCTACCATATTGAGGACATAATACTGATTGTTGATACCAGTGTTTCTGTTAAAATGAACAGTGCTTAATGGCAAAAGGAAGGGTCAGAAGGTGTCAATGTTGTATTGTACGAAAGAATTATGCAAGCGTGGAGACACTTGATAATAAAACAAACTTAAATGTTTTGTATCTTAATGTACAAAGCATTCAGAATAAGGTAGGCAAACTAATGGTGTAAACTGAGGTAAATTGAGATCACACTGACTTTAAACTAGTTCAAGGGGAGGAGGATTCAGAAAAGTAATAGGTCAGAAAGTATGGGAAGGCTGAAGAATCTAATTTCAGGCACAGCAGATAAGGGGACAACTATGAGAATGGGGTGGTCAATGCAAGATTGAGGATGTTGTACTTAATTGCATGCAGTGTACAAAACAAGGGTGTATGAGGTTGTAGCGCAGATTGAAATTGGCAAGTATGATGTGGGTATCACAGAGACATGGCTGCAAGGGGATCAGAGCTGGAAACTGTATATCCAAGAATACATGTCATATTGAAAAGTCAGGCAGACGGGCAGAGGGGGCAAGGTTACCTTGTTAGTAAGGAGTAAAATTAAAATTGATGGTGATAGGCTATATCGGGTCAGAATGTGTGTGGATTAAGCTGAGGAACTGGAAAATAAAAAAGACCTAGCAGTGGTCAGGATGTGGGGCAGAAAATAAATCATGTAAGAAAAAGCATGTAAGAAAGGCAATAATTGCAGGGGGGCTTCAATATGCAGGAGGACTGGGAAAATCAAGTTGGTAGCAAATCCCAAGAAAAATAATATGTGGAATGTCTACAAGATGGTTTTTGGAGCAGCTGATGGTGGAGTCTAATGGGAACAGGCAATTCTGGATTTGGTGATGTGTAATAAGGCAGACCTGATTAGGGAGCTAAAGCTGAAGGAAGCCCTAAGGGGCAGTGACCAAATTATGTTAGAATTCACCCTGCAGTTTGAGACAGAGAAGATTGAATCATATGTAATGGTGTTGCAATTGAATAAAGGTAATTACAAAGGGAAGAGCTAGTCAGAGTTGATTGGAAAGGGAGCTTAGCAGGGAAGTTGGTGGAGCAGCAGTTGCAGGGGCTTTTGGTGGTAATTCGAAAGGCACAGCAGAAATTCATCCCAAGGAAGAAGAAACACACTAAGGAGAAAACAAGGCAACCATGATTGACAAAAGAAGTCAGGGGCAACATTAAAGCAAAAGAAAAAGCATACAATGTGGTGGAGGTTAGTGGGAAGACAGAGGAATAGGAAGCCTTCAAAACCAGCAGATGACAACAAAAAGCAATAATTGGGGAAGAAGATGAAATATGAGGGTAAACTAAAGTGTAATATAACAGAAGATTATAAGTTTTTTTAGATTTGTAAGAGGTAAGAGAGAGGCAAAAGTGGACATAGAACCCCTGGAAAATGAGGCTGAAGAAGAAGTAATGAGGGACAAAGAAATGGCAGAGGAACTGGAATAGGTACTTTGCATCAGTCTTCACAGTGGAAGACACTAGCAGCATACCAGAACTTCGAGAAAGTCAGGGTAGCAGAGGTGAATGTAGTGACTATCACTAAAGAGAAGATGCTGCGGAAGCTGAAAGGAAGAAAAGTAGATAAATCACCCAGACTGGATGGACTACACCCTAGGTCTCTGAGGGACATAGCTGAGGAGATTGTGATGATGACCTTTCATGAATCACCGGAGTCAGGGAGAGTCCCAGAGGACTGGAAAGTGGTTAATGTAACACACCTGTTTAAGAAGGGAGGGATGCAGAAGATAGGAAATTGTAGACCAGTTAGCCTGACCTTGTTCATTGGTAAGATTTAAGAATCCATTATTAAGGTTGAGATTATAGAGTACTTGGAAGTGCATGGTATAATAGGGCTGAGTCAGCACAGCTTAGTGGAGGAGGTCATGCCTGTCAAATTATTGAAGGAGGTAACAAGCAAGTTGGACAAAGGACATGATCTGTTTAGATTTCCAGAAGATCTTTGCCAAAGTCCCACACAGGAGGCTGCTAAATAAGATAAGAGCATATGGTGTAAGGGGCATAATGCTTGCATGCATGGATACAGCATTGGCTGACTGACAGAAAGCAGACAGTGGGGAAAATGGTAGCCAGTGACTAGTGGAGTTCTGCAGGAATCAGTGTTTAGAATTCAACTATTCATGTTATATGCTAACGATCTGGACAAAGGAACTGAGGGCATTGTTACTAAATTTGCAGATGACACAAAGATAGATGAAGGGATAGGTAGTGTTGAGGAGGTGGGGGACTGCAAATGAACATTGACAGGTTAGGAAATTGGGCAAAGAATTGGCAGATGGAATATAATGTCGAGAAGTATCAGGTGGGCAGAATAGAGGCTTCCTACTGTAGAAAGGATTTGGAAAACTGAAGAGTGCCAGTTCAGTATTAACTTAAGATTAGCATGCAGATTCAATTAGCAATAGGAAAACAAATATAATATCATTTCAAGAGGGCTGGAATACAAGAGCAGGGATGTACAGCTCAGTTTGCATAATTCTCTGGTCGACTGCATTTGGAATATTGTCAGCAGGAATTTCCTCCTTAATGGCATTGCTGGTCAGGTGGACTGCAGCAGTTCAAGAAGGCAGCTCACCATCACCTTCTCAAGGACAACGAAGGATTGGCAATAAATGCTAGCCCAGGCAACAAGGCCCACATCCCATGAGAGAATATTTTAAAAATGTTTTGGGACCTGTATTTAAGGAAGGATGTTTTGACCTTAGAGGTGGCCTAAAGGACTTGTCATATCAGGGATGGTTGAGCACTCTGGGTCTGTACTCGATGGAGTCTAGAAAGATGAGGGGGCATCTGATTGAAACATATAGGATACTGAAAAACCTGGATTGCGTGGATGCGTAAAAGATGTTTCCAGTAGTAGGAGAGACTGGGACCCAAGGGAACAAAAGACAATCCTTCAGAACTGAGACAAGTAGGAATTTCTTCAGCCAAAGGGTGATACATCTGTGGAACTCATTGCCACACAAGGCTGTGGAGGCAAGTGATTAAATGTATTTAAGACAGAGATAGACAGATTCTTGATTAGTAAAGGGACCAAGGGTTACAGAGATTGGGGAATATATCTATTTTTAAATTGATTCATGGATTGAGGGTGTTGCTGACGAGGCAAGTATTTATTGACCATCCCAGAGGGCACTTAAGAGTCAATCACATTGCTGTGAGTCTGGAGTCAGATGTAAACCAGATCAGGTAGGGATGGCAGTTTCCTTCCCTTAGTGCAGCACGGTGGCTCAGTGGTGCCTTGCAGTACTGGCAATCCAAGTTCAATTCTAGCTTCTGGTGACTGTCTGTGTGGAACTTGCATGTTCTCCCTGTATCTTTGTGGGTTTTGTCTGTTTCCTTCCACAGTCCACAGATGTGCAGGTTAAGTGGATTGGCTATGCTAAATTGTCAACAGTATTCTGGGATGCATAGGCTAGGTGGGTTAGTCATGGTAAATGTGGGATTATGAGGATAGGGTAGAAGACTGGGTCTGGGTGAGATTCTTCTTGGAGGATCAGTTCAGACCTGATAGGCCAAATGACCTCTTTCTATACAGTAGTGACTCGATGATTATAAAGGACTTTAGTGAATCAACTGAATTTTTTCCAACATTCAACATTGTCATTGTTAAATTCTTAGTTCCAAATTCTTATCAATTTCAAATTCCACCAGTTGCCATGGTGGGATTCAAACCCAAGTCCCCAGAACATTTTCTAGGTCTCTGGACTATTAGTCCAGTGATAATATTACTCAGCTGTTGCCTCCCCATGGAGCCTCAGCCCTAATCAAATAGTGGAGCAGATTTGATGAGCTGAATGGCCTAATACTGCTCCTATATCTTTTGCTCTTGTGGTCTTACGGCAGATGATAGGAGGGTACAATTTCAGAAAAGACAGTTTCAGAGCAGGAATATCAACCATTAGCCAAGGACACAGCTAATCATGCAACATTCCTCAAGGAATAAGCCAACTGCTTAATCAGAATTAACAACGGAAATCTTTTTATCTTGCACTTCATTGTCATTACATCAGATACCAAAAGGTAATATTGTTCTCAGAGCTCATGTGCTGAAGTTCTACACAATGGAACATTAAAAAGGAAGTCTTTTGTTGGGGTGTGGGTTGTGGATGACCCAAGAAAATGCATTTGAAGGAGAAAACATTCTCAAGTGAATACCCTTAGTTGAAATTATTGGAATTGGATCTTCACTGTGTTACTGTGTTTATCAAAGGGAATGGGGATGAGGCAGTGACCTCCTGTTCCCAGAGAAAGTGGTAAATGTATGCAAACAGTCTGACACCTGCTTGCTTTAGCAATCACTTTGCCTCTTGAGTTGGCACAGGTCTGGATTAGTACAGTTCCACTCGGAGTTCAATGTGGTCATGACTTTACACTCACAGGGAGAACCATCAGGCAAAAATGATCTAACTTTACTCAGAGGATGGTAGGTGCCTGGAATGCGTTGCCTGCAGAGATAGGCACGGTAGATTCATTTAAGGTGCATCTGATTAGATGCCTGAGTAGGTGGGGAGCAGAGGGATACAGATCCTTAGATTAGATTAGATTACTTACAATGTGGAAACAGGTCCTTCGGCCCAACATGTCCACACCGACCCTCCGAAGAGCAACCCACTGGACCCATTCCCCTATGTTTACCCCCCTCACCGAACACTATGGGCAATTTAGCATGGCCAATTCACCTAATCTGCACATTTTTGGACTGTGGGAGGAAACCGGAGCAGCCGAAGGAAACCCACACAGACAGGTGCCTGAGGCAGGAATTGAACCCAAGTCTCTGGCACTGTGAGGCAGCAGTGCTAACCACTGTGCCACCATGCCGCCCATGCCAGAATTGGGTGATAGGTTTAGACAGTAGATTTGGATCGGCTCAGGCTTGTTCCTGGGCTGGAAATTTTCTTCGTTCTTTGTTCTGTACAATCACCACAAAGACAACCTGACCCATCAGGGTTCACAATCTGTACAACTGCTGCTGCTCATTCCACAGACAGGACTGGCTTAATGATTCCTTCACTTGCCAGCCTTCTGATTTCTGCCTCTACTTTTATCCATAAGGCAAATGACACTGGACAGGCCTTGCAGAATCATGGAATTGCTTCCTGGTCAACATGAAAAGTGGTCTTGACTCCTTTGATAGTCCTTCCTGAAAGACTTCCAGGTATTTAACTAGGACTTCACCCAGGCAGCCATTTTCTAATCGAGAAATGTTGAGCCAATCTAGATGAATCTTTCTCAACCAATTTCGCCCAATCAACAGTAGTAAAAGAACTAACTGCTTCTCATAAGCGATAAGAACTGAAGCATCCCTAATCCGGTATAAGTTCTCAGTTTAGCCAGAGGCTTGCACAAACCTATATAGATGTACAGCATGGAAACAGACCCTGCGGTCCAACCTGTCCATGCCGACCAGATATCCCAACCCAATCTAGTCCCACCTGCCAGCACTTGGCCCATATCCCTCCAAACTCTTCCTATTCATATACCCATCCAAATGCCTCTTAAATGTTGCAATTGTACCAGCCTACACCACTTCCACTGGCAACTCATTCCATACACATACCACCCTCTGAGTGAAAAAGTTGCCCCTTAGGTCTCTTTTATATCTTTCCCCTCTCACCCTAAACCTATGCCCTCGAGTTCTGAACTCGCCCACCCCAGGGAAAAGACTTTGTCTATTTATCCTATCCATGCCCCTCATAATTTTGTAAACCTCTATAAGGTCACCCCTCAGCCTCCGACGCTTCAGGGAAAACAGCCCCAGCCTGTTTAGCCTCTCCCTGTAGCTCAAATCCTCCAACCCTGGCAACATCCTTGTAAATCTTTGCTGAATCCTTTCAAGTTTCACAACATCTTTCTGGTAGGAAGGAGATCAGAATTGCACGTAATATTCCAACAATGGCCTAACCAATGTCCTGTACAGCCACAACATGACCTCATAACTCTTGCACTCAATACTCTGACCAATAAAGGAAA